>NC_081411.1:235653223-235955009 GCF_030272615.1 Cryptomeria japonica | reverse complement strand
ATTCACCTATCCTTGGGAACGTATTATTGGAACATCGCACCTTTTGGCTTGAACAATGTTGGAGCAACTTATCAAAGAGCAATGACAATAATATTAAATAATATGATGCATACCTTCATGGAGGACTATATGGATGATTTATTGGCTAAGTCATTCACCCGGGTAGAACATGTGGGCATATTAGATAAAATCTTTAAAAGATTGGAACAATTATAAGTGAGGATAAACCCTAAGAAGCATGTCTTCGGGGTGATATTAGGTAAATTATTAGGCTACATTGTATCTAAAAATTGCATTGAAGTAGATCCAGTGAAGGTACAGGCCATCATGGAGATGCCACCTCTCAAGAACATTATTCAACTCAGATCTCTACAAGGATGGCTGCAGTCAATCAAGCGATTCATAGTCGAACTAGTAGATAAAAGTCTAACATTCAATCATCTGCTACATAAGAACATACCATTCAGATGGGAACCCAAGTGTGCATAATAATTCTATCAACTCAAGTAATATCTAATAAATCCACCAGTTCTGGTACCACCAATAGTAGGAAAGCCACTCATTCTCTACATATCAACAACAAAAGTATCATTAGGGACACTATTAGCACAAGAAGATCAAGAAGGCAAGGAATGAGCTATCTATTACATCAGCCTAACATTAAACAAATATGAGATAAATTACACATTCATTGAGAAGGCTTGTTTAGTTGTGGTATTCGCCTCTCAAAAATTTTGACATTACATGCTAGCTCACACAATCAAGCTAGTAGAAAAAGTTGATCCTCTCAAGTATTCACTCAGCAAAGTAGCTCTTACAGGTAGACTTGCTAAATGGGTCATGAATCTAAGTGAGTTTGATATCTAATACACAAAGCATCGAGCTATCAAGGGACAAGTATTTGTAGATCAATTAGCTAAAGCACCACTACCAGATAAGAAACCAATGAAGGTGGAATTTCCAGACATGGATTTCCTTATTGTTACACTCAAGCAATGGACCCTATACTTTGATGGTTCCTACACCCAACATGGATCAGGTGTCGACATCTTGTTCATCAACCCTAAAAGGACACACCATTCCAAGATCATATAGACTCATGTTTCCATGCACCAATAACATCACTAAATATGAAGCCCTAGCCACAAGAATCAAAATGTTAGTGGAATGGAGAATCATGGAATTAAAATTGTATGGAGATTCTCAACTAGTTATAAATCAAATCAACAATGAATATCAGACAAAGGATGACAAGCTACTACCATACAAAAGAATGGTAGATGACTTCAAACAGTACTTTGTACATATCACATTCGAGAAAATACCAAGGTTGGACAATAGAGAGGTTGATGAAATGGACACTATCGCTTCACTGCTACAAATTCTAGAGCAATAGAGTCGTTATGATTTTCTAGTAGAGTAATTGTTTTCCTCGGCCTATGACAATTCTGCTTCCCACGTCATCTATGCCTTAACTAGTGCAGACTCTCCTCTATATGGGAAAATATATGAATATCTTAAAACCAATACCCAACCCATCAACCTATCTCCTAATGAAAAAAAACAACTTTATCTAGCAAGCCACCCATTATATCTTACCATTGATACATTTTATTGTCGAGGTCTAGATGGTACTCTTTATCATTGCCTTGATTGCAATAAACCAAACTCTTCTATACATGAGCTTCATAAGAGTATATGTGGCACGCATTTAAGTGGTCCTACTCTCAGTAAAAGACTTTTGAGAATGGGATATTACTGGCCGGCAATGGAAAAAGACTATTATCAATTTGTAAAAAAAAATCCTAAGTGCCAAATTCATGTCAATCTTATCCATGCACCAGCACAGGAGTTGCAACTATTTACAACATCATGACCTTTTTGTCAGTGGGGACCTTATTTAGTAGGGAAAATCCATCCTTCCTCTTCAAATGGACACAAGTTCATTATCACATTGACACAATATTTCACAAAATGGATTGAAGTACTCCCCATAACCATAGTAACTAGAAAACATATTGCCTCATTTATTCTCAATTATCTAATTTACAGATACGACATTCCTAGTTCTATCATCACAGACAACAAACGTCCCATAAAAAATTAGGATGTGCAAGAACTATGTGAGCAATTCAAAATCCAACATCGTTTCTCTACACCTTACTACCCATAGGGGAATGGTCAAGCAGAGGCATCAAATAAAACAATCTTGAAAATCCTAAAGAAAATAATAAATGATGCAGGTAAGGATTGGAATGTACAACTCAATCTGGCACTCTGGGCATATAGGACTAGCATCAAGACACCTACAGGGGCTACACCATATTCATTGGTGTATGGATTAGAAGTAAATTTACCTCTTGAGGTAGAAATTCCATCACTCAAGTATCTTTAAAAGGCCTCATACCAGATGAGGAGTATCGGTAAACAGATTGCAAGAACTAGAGCTTTTGGATGAAAAATGACAACATGCCTATAATCATCTCAAAGCATACCAACAACACATGTGCAGAAGCTACAACCATAAAGTCATCCCTAGGATTTTTAAAGTCGGTGATCTTGTACTCAAAGTAAATCCAAGAAATCAACATGATCAAGAAAAGAAGGGGAAGTTTGAACCTAACTAGTTAGGTCACTATGTCATTATATTAGCCTATGGATCAGGCACATATTAGCTAACAACCTCAGAAGGAGATATGGTTGATGAACCAACCAACAAAATCCATCTAAATAATCTCTACACTTAAGTTGTCTAATGCACAAAAATGGTTAAAAATACAAAAAAAAATAAAAAAAATACGAAAAAATGGTGCAATAAAAACAAGTGGTGAAAACCTGGTAACAAACACTATTTGTGAGGGAACGAATCCTCTATCTATCACTACTCATATATTTTACATCCAAATTCAAAGCTAATGGGCATCTCCCAACACTTTTTACACAACATTATCCCGGACATACTTAGCATAGTCAATGTCCTTGATTATCTAAAGATCAGCTCATCATATCCCACCATGGCTTGGTAATCACTATGAATATCAACAGCAATCATATCTATAATTAGGGGCAACATTACTCTGACTTCAAGCATTCCAATAACAAGTAAACAAAAATCATAACACGCTAAGAAAACCCTGTCAAACAACAACTCATCAGTCGAGAAAACAAGACATTGATCCAATTAACAACTTCAACACACACATGATGGATGATTTTATGAATTAAAATTTGTTTACATCTCACATGAAGTTTTGACTATTTTGTATCCTAAATTTTTGAATCATTGGATCTCCTGAATTTCTCAATGATGCATCAAGCTAGAGAAAGTAGCGGGGGAGTCTGATATTTTTTTTGGTTTTTTTTTTGTGAGGCAATCACTTGTATGGTGCAAATTTGTCTTGCAACATGATTGGAAACATATCATTAAAGGCATTCATCCAATTTGTGCATACAATGGTTAAATCATGTTTGTTTTACACAAGCAACACACAAGTCATCTTGGTTTAATTATACCTTGAAGCTTGTGCCCTCTTGCAATATCAAAATCCATGTATGTTTTACTCAGGTCATTATGGTTCAATTATACCATTATTCTTGTATAAATTTCCTTCATATGGAAAGCTCAATGATGACAAACAAAAACAAAGCAAAAACATGTGACTACACAGGAATGACAATGAGAAAATGAGGGTGATCATTTAGTTGCCTATCATTTTATACTTGTATTTAGTTGCATATCATTTTATACTTGCATTTAGTTGCATATCATTTTAAACTTGCATTTAGCTATGTATCACATTTTTATCTTACATTAATTTCACATCATTATCATACATTTGATTTTCTAGATACATCTCACATCGTTATCATTATCATACATCTCATTTTCAAGATACATCTCATATCATTATCATTATCATACATCTCACATCATTATCATATACTACATCAAAGAAATCAAGATAACAAAGCATTATCATATTTTCATCATTATAGCTCATACATCAAAAACAAAAGCAAAAGCCTTACATCATCATCATAGCAGCATCATATCAATCCATATCATAAATCATCATCCATAACAAATCACATGTGAATTAGAGAAATTAGTGTTATATATATATATATATATATATATATATATATATATATATATATATATATATATATATATATATATATATATATATATATATATATATATATATCTCAAAATTAGTGAAATGTATGAAGGGGTATCATGTCCATCAAAATAAAAAATGATCAAAATACAACAGAGACAAGTCTCTTAGGTATGACTATCTCCTGAAGTTGATGGTCTTGCAATAGATGTCCTAGCTTCTGGATCCTCCTCGAGTAGATCATGTCAAGAAGGCTCTATAACATTTCTACTTTATGTCCTTGTTTGACTTCGAGCAGATCGACTGACAGCATAGCTAGGAGCTATGTGCTCTCTAGGGACTAGCTCCTCATATAACGAACTATAGTACTTGGCCTCCTTGGTCATGTACCGTATCTCTCTCAGTGTGTCCCGCATCAGGGCACCAACTATTGCTCTCTCCAATCTATTTGCAAGCTCCTCTGCTCGGCCCCAATTCTCTCTCTGTATCCCGCTCTGTTGTAATTTGTGTAATCTGGCACAACTGTGCTAGCACTTATTTGTGTGGCTATTGTATTGTGACCTATAGGGATCTAGTCTTTGAGTCCTATCAATGGGTGGGTACCCTAATCATAATGAGTACCTATATTGTGGTCCCATCTATACCTGTCCCTATCCAAGGCATAGGTTGAGCTAGAAACTCCGATCTCCTCCTCTGGGCATGTCGCCTATCATCCTCTATACCCCCAATCGCCACTAACACTGCACCTACCCTACCAATACCACCAAAACTAGGGAGAAGTCCTCCTCTCCATCCATCCTCTCCTCCTATATCCTCCTCCTCCTCCATCACATCCTACATCATCCCCACCTCCATCTTTGACCTACTCTCCCTCCTCATCTCTCTATCTAAGTCCCCCTCACCTCTCTGGCTACTCATCCTCCTCATCGTAAAAAGTACGTAACATCTCTACTGAATTTGATATCCATAGCACTGCATGTGCCATGAAGTAGGTCGAGAACTCTTATGCCATCCCCACATCAATAACCCTAGCTCCGTAATCCTAGATCTAGCCTGCCAATGTCATGTACTCCTCTACTGCCGCTACACTATCCACTATGGACTCCCACTTGGGCACATCATATCTCTGACGAGCATATAATAAAGCTCATTGTGGTATGCCCTACTGTCTCCCACACTATTGCTACACACGGCTATGCAAAAATTGCTCAATAACAAAGGGCATCCACCCAATCAAATATTTAGACATATACACATAGGGAATCTCTATCCCATCCTCAACCCACATCTCACAATCTATATATGGTCGTAATCCATAAATGGTCTCTTCCACACTAATACTAAATTGTGTTTGTTTAATAAAGAAAAAGATAAACAAATTAAGCATTCCAAGGTGATTTATGTAATTATCAGTCTTGTAACATCTGGTGGCAATGCTCCTTATCTTCAACTCCGTTTCTAGTGAAAAGAAATCAAACACTGCCCAATTTATGGATGGTGCCATGTCTTCATCTCGATTTATTTCAGAAATAGCATTTCCCTTAACACAAGAAAACTCATTTTGCCACTATTCTAATGATATCATCTCTCCTTCCTTGTAGATTGTTGACACTTTTGCAATACCATCTTTATCCAATACCTAGAGATCTTTATTAAGTGCATCTGCATATCTGTCATGTTCTTCTAAATATAGATCTTGATCTTTCTCTTTTGGTGACATGGCCTCGTGATTGTTCATTACATCCTGCAACCTTTTCTTCAACCTTTCAAGCTCCTCCAAGGATTTTATAGTCACTGTATAGGCCTTCTAATACTGTATGTTCAACAATGTCATTAGCAAGTTTGTTAATTCTCATATTAGCATTATCTACTTGTTTTGCAAGCTTTCCATTTTTTGTTCCCCAATAAATGGCATCTGTTAAAGCGTCTATAACCTTTTGATTAGTCTAGAGCATCATATCCAATTCATCATTCTCAATATCATGAGCCAGTTGTAGCAATTATTCTTGTAACTTTTGGATTTCTTTAGTGGCCTTCTCATACAAAGCCTTCTAAGTGTTATTTTCTATGTCCAGGAACTCTGTTTGATCTTGGTTCAACTTTTCTACATCCAAATTCAACCTAGCTGTGATCCTAGGATTAGTCTTTCTAGCTTGTTGGATCATCAAGTGGCCAAAAGCGTGATCTGTGTCAACAAGTATAGGTCTATTTTCTTTTGGATACAAATCCCACAGCAAGAGAGCCTTTAAATCCAAGTCATAACCCGAACCCATAAAGACTTGGTCAACTTCATTAGGCATGATTTGCCTAGTTGGATCTTGTTTTCTGAGAAAGCTATCAAATAATAATGCGGATCTCATGTCCCATCCAGAATAAATCAGCACACCGACATCCTGGAGGATTTGTCTCCCCTTTTTAGCTGTCATCTCTCTCATGGCTAGATCTACCTCTTCTTGCAATTTATGGATCTTTCCTTCTTCTATTTTTCCCTTCATAACATCCCTGATTTGCATCCCTTTATCTTAGCACAAAAATGTATTGAATTCCTTAGAAGAAATAAAATCATTATCATCAATAAAATCATCATGTTCTAATAGTCTTAAATCTCCAATCTCATGGACATTGTATTGTCCCTTTATCAAATTCAATTGCACATCACTTTCAAAACCAGGTGGGTAATCTTCCCTAGGCAAATCAATTGGAATAAAATTAGAGGTGGATTGGGGAGCCATTTGAAAAAAGGGCTGTGTATCCCTAATGCGATGTGTTTTGTCTATGAAAACATATATTTAGGGACACCTTCTAAGATTTCAAGTTCATGCTCCATGAGCTTGTTCTCTTTATCCAAGGGGTCATCTATCCCTTGTAGGACATCATCATTAATTTTTATTTTGTTTAGTTTCCATGCATAGGCCTTTGAGACCTTATCATGTTGTGTTGTCCTAGCAATGGTTGTCTCTCTATCCAAATTTCTCATAAAGTCTTCAGGCATGAATGGCTCATGATCACCTGCTCACATCTTCTGTGATTGCTTTGCTTCTCTTATGTAACCCTTAGGGTCAAATTTTGGTCTAGGGTCACCTTCCACCATTTTATAATAGTTTAATTTATTCTACAGCAATCCATAACTCTTAGAGCTCTTAATAATAAAATCTAAGAACACCAGCAACCCAGGAATAATGGATTGTTTTCGATGATCTGTTAAGTGTTGGGCACTTGTTGTTGACAAATTTGTGATAGTCTCGAGGCACACCACTCTATTAGGCACTGTGATAGACAATATATAAGGTTTTTCTTCAAACCCATATACTGTTATTTGAGTGTAATCTAGAAAGCAATACTAGTCTCTCCAATTATGCTCAACTGAGGTGTCTTCACCATACTCGTTTGGTCTCAAAAATATTTGAATTTTAGGAGACAAGGCATGGTCGCATGGATATCCCAACAATATGTATCATGTCTTAACAAAAAACTCCTTAAAATGCCAATACTGGTTATTATTGTATCTCTGATCCCATGAAGATATCCATAATTGCACAAGTTTTCTCATCCAACCTTATCATATGCCCTGATGCATAACTCATTTGGCCAAAACCCTTTGTCTTGTCCCACATACAACATCATATGCATAAGAATAGAATAATACTTAAAATGTACATTAATCACATCTTCTTTCAGTTTCTCTAAATCGTGATTAATGACTTAAGAAAGAAAAGTAGCAAAATCAAATGACCTGGGATCATTAGACTGCAAGTCTGCATAAATAACCCTGGCCGCTATATCTATCAAAGGATGAGTCTATATTCCCAGAACCTGAGCAACACAATAGTATGTATATTTGAAGTAAGGATGGAAAGAATTAACATCATAAGGAACTTTGTCTTCTTTGCCCAATGGCATTATCAACCCTACAACTTTAGGGCTATGGATGGGAAGTCTCCATCTCTTATTGATGTCTTCTATATTGAAATATTCTTATTCCAACTTCTTGGTATCAATTAGTTCCTCAAATCCCCAATCTAAATCAAACACAGTGTCGATAATTTCTTTTGTAATTGATAATATTGGTTTCCCCATATAATCATATATGGTCCTAGTTTTTGGATCATAATTATTGGCTAGGGATTTCATGAGTTCAACATTCACAAATACATTAGTCACTACTAGTTTCCCCAAATTTAATCTCCACAAATTATTCATAGGCTCAGGTGCATTCCTTCGTATTTATCCAAAAATTAATAGTTCATGACCTCTTATTTCTATCCATATATCTCCTAGGTCGTAAAACCTATCCTCCAAACCTTCCTCGCCTATTATAATTTTCTTAGACCTAAGGATTGACAAAGGACATTGGTCAATTAGGTCTTGGGTTAGTGAGGGCCCTTCCTTTTTGTGCCTCTTAGGTTTATCCTCCATGGGCTGGGTCTCTTTAGCTTTCCTAACCCTACTCGTTTTAGAAGATGACGTCTCCATTATCACTACAGAGCTCTAAGAATGAGAAACTTACTTGAATTCTAGGTAGACCTCTTGTGAATATGATTTTGAATCATCTAGCTTTCTGAGGCACACTGTGAATTCTTCAAGCGTTGCCCAAAAGTGTTTTCTTTCTTGTCAATTTATCGAGCATTCATGGTGATCTTATTAGTTAACATTACCGGTTGCACAATGGTCACAGAGGCATTCATTTGAATTTATGATGAGGTGACTTCATTAAGATTTGTATTGATCTTTACAGTAGAAAGTAATCATTTATCTAGCAGTACGTCATATTTTCTATCGATGCTCATTAATTTTATAGTTGCACTATTTTTTCAATTTAATCATACACTTCGATGGCATGAATTTATCTATCTTTAAAATGCCATGTTTCATCGATGTTACCTTTGTTTCAATAAAACCATCGTTATCATCAATGAGCCTTGTGGTTTCATCGATCTCCTCATTTTCATCAAAATCTTTACCTTACGTGTTCATGTCGATGTAATCCTCCATCAATTTATTGAAACCCTATTTTCGATAGGAATCCTTTTGTCGTTGCATTTCACAATCATCTTATCGATCTTTAAGTTTATCGATAATGGTTCCTCATTATCCAACTTTTGCATTGGCATCAATGAAATTCCTTATGTTGGTGAAAGAAGAATATCTTCCTTCGCCCTTTTGTTTTTACCGTTGGCACGTTATCGATGAAAATATCTTATGTTTTATTGACCTTTTGTCTTTCAATAAAACTGTCACTATCAGCCAATTACTTTAGTATCTCTTCGACACCCTTCTTTTCTCAAAAATTCCTATCGATGAAACCTTCCCCAGTTTCTTTGATCTTCTTTGAGGAATTATTTACATGTCCTACCGATACCGTAGTTTCTCTAGCAAACTTGCGTCATCGATGAAATCTCCTTTGGTTTCTTCGATATGCCTTCTATCAATGATAAATAATGCTTTCGACAAGTCCTTTTAAAATTTGATCGTGGCCCAAGTCTATTCGATAATTCATCTTATCAATGAAACATCAATACATTTCTTCGATACTACAAGTGTACCATTTCGGTCAAGCTAGACATTTCAGTGAGAGGTTAGTGTGTATATCTGATTGCTTTAGTTTGGATGATAACTTTTAGGATTCTAATGTCGGTGGAAGTTTCAAGGGTTCTATCGAAATTCTTAAGGGCATGCTTGATTTCATTTTTTATAGAAAACTTTCATAGCTTCAATTAAAACCATGGAATTCTATTGATTTAAATTCGATGCTCAACACCACCCCTAACCATAATCCTATTCCTAACTCTAACCAATATTTAAACCCTAACCCTGATATTATACACTTATTAACTATAAAATAATATTACAGTTTCAAAATAAGAATGTAATAGTATTATACTTATCATATGGCACTCTATTAATATTATATTACTAATAAAACTACAAAAATAATATTATAACTAAAAATAATATAATAAATTTCAAATATTTTAAATTTATATTATGAATATTATTTTCAATAAATTATAAAATAATATTATAATAATGAAAACAATATAAATTAATAATAATAGTATATTATAATATTATTACACAAATGAATAGAAAATAAAAATAATAATAATTGCAATAATAATATTACATGTTATTACAACAAATATTAATAATATAATATTATATAGTTCTATTTTGATTTTTTCATTGTTTCCCATGTTACGCTTCGACTGCTATTATTACACAAACGAATAGAAAATAAAAATAATAATATTTTTATCATGTAATGAGATTTTTTTAATTAAGCCTTTTTGGGTTCAGTCGACCTTGTTGTCAAGGTTGATGATCGATATATATGGATGCATTATTCATGTAATTCATATTTTGGTAAAGCTTCTACATTATCAAAGAATTGAGAAGGTCCGAACAAGCGATTACATCTTTTGATGGTGTGTTTGAGCAGAGATTGAAGAGTTGTAGAGTAGACAAATATGCTTAAGAGGAAGTATCATCAAGCATTAGCAGATGTTATTCCTTCAGTTCACTTGATTTTAGATAGTTGTCCAAATTTGTTTGTAAGTTAGTGAGACTTATCTGTAAGGTAGTGAACCTTCCTTGAAGGTTGTAGCCTTCCAGGTTATTGTATCTTGAGAAGTGAGCTCTAGGTAGTCAGCCTGAATGCATATGCATTCCCCATTGTAATTATTTCACATACTACTATAGAGTATCATTTCATTGTTGGTAGTGTCCCAGCGTGGTTTTTTCATTGACTGGGTTTTCCATATAAAAATCTTGGTGTTGTGTTGTGCTATTGTTTTTTTTTTTTATCTTTGTTGTTACTATAGTTAATTAGATTTGCATTAAAGGTTGAAATTTATCAATCCGGTGACAACTAATTCATTCCCCCCCCTCTCAGTTGTCCTTCTTTGCTGTTGCCAACAATATCTAGGACTCATGAACTTTTTCCTTGGCTTGGAAGTACAAAAGATAGAAAAAGATATATATTTTCCATACCAAGCATGTAGCCAATTTATTAAAAAAATTTATAATGGTGGCATGAAAAGGACTTGCAACCCCCATAGAACTTGGTGATAAATTAACCAAGGTTTAAGTCCCAAGGTTGATGCTACTATGTATTTAAGTTTGTCATGTAGCCTCATGTACCTAACAACCACTAGAATTAATATTATGTATGTTGTGAGCCACATCTTAGTTCATGAAGGATCCACATGAGTCTCATTAGATAGATGCTAACTTATATTTTTTTTAAGTAGTATGAGTTCATTAGATAGATGCATGTTTTGGTAAGATGTGTAGGGAGCCCTTTCTGTGAGGTTAACCATGGCGAGAACTTTAGTTACATCTCATTCATAGTAAAATTTTTTGGACCCATGAAAAATTCCTTCATCCAAATCATGGTATAAAATTAAATTTTTTTATGCTTATAAAGTTGGATCTCTTTTCTTCATAGTAAGGATCAAGTTCTTAAATTGTTTATTTTTCTAAATTTCTCATATTTGGTGAAAGAAATTTTTTTTAAACTTATAAGTCTAAGAATTAATTATGATAAGGCATATGTAAATAATTATTTCATTGGTTGTTTAAAATCATATTGTCTTAATCATGAACTAAGTTTTTCCTATACACCTTAACACATTAGTGTAATGGAAAGGAAGCATATTATATTAGTTAGTTTGTAGATTCATCTCTAAATCTCGGCAAACTCATTTTAAACTTGCAAATATAATTATAAAATATAGTAAAAGATATATTCATAATGTTGGTCTCTTAATGATGCAAAATATGAAATTATTTAAAAGGATATGTTTATTGAGATCTAGGGGAATATCCCAATAATGGGAGACACACTTGTGGATATTGTTTCTTTGTTGGATCAAGCGCGATCCCATAGAATAGTAAAAACCAACAATCTACTTCTCTTGGCTCTACCCAACGTGAATATAAAGGTTGTACCAATGCATCCAAAGATGTATATGGTTAATAATATCAATTGAATACTGAAGGCTACCTCAAGAGTCTCCTTCACCTTTGCATAGTGATGATCCAAGGGCCAATTAAGAAAAATAAATTTCTCTGTTGTATTCTAAATATTTAGATCAAGTTTTAGATATTCTCATCAAGTCACTTTGTAAAGATAATTATCCCCATCACTATTATAATCATGGATTAGACCCTATTGATGGGTTTGAGGTAAAATCACTAAGGGAGAACTGTGGGTGTTAGGAAAGTTAATCTTGTTTTACTTGTTACTTGTAGAAACATTCTAAGAAATCCTTAAAAGTCTGTTACCTTATTTGAGTTCACACATGTGTTAATTTAATTCATTTAATTTATTCCAAACATGTGGAATATGGAATCCTTTCTGTTATAAACCAAGTTTCTATTTCTCTCATTGTATTTTCTTAGGATTTATGTCATATTCATAATTATGAGGGTTTTTGCTTTTCTTTTTGCCCCCTTAAAAATAATATGTTTCCTTGTTGGATATTGGTCTATTTGCTTTGGGTTATGGTTTTTCATATTTATGGTAACATTCTACATTCAAACAATTTCTCATTGAGAAGTTTATTTCATGTTATCAATATTATTTTCCTTTTAGCTTTTCAATTTAATTTTATTTGATTCTAAACAAATTGTTAAGAATAGACAAACTTAAGCAATGAATTCTCTATTTTAATTTTTTTAGCTGGATCACCTAAAATTACAGTAATTTTTTTAATACAATGTACCTAAAAATATGATTTCAAATGAACTATCTAAATAAATTAAACTAGAATATCACTAGTAAAATTAATTACAAAACTGCCCTTGATAGGTTTTGATGGAATACCATATGAACCAAAATATCTACTCTTCTGTTCTTTCAAGATGTATATTTACTTCAAGGTGGTGTCTAAAAATATTATGTAATACCTCTCTAGCTTGATAGTTAAACACATAATATCTAGGTCAAAACCCTTAGTTGTCTTAAATAATAAAATGGATCAAAATGGAACATCATTTATAGACATGCTATTAGACTATATGATGATGATGTGTGTTATATTCTTTAATTTCCATTTAAAAATAATGTATGACATAGTTATTCTCCTCTATGATCTTTCTATATCTCGATATGTTTATGAGTATATTGTATGTTTTGATTAGTTTAAGATAATATTTTACATAAATTATGTTCAAAGTTGGCTCATAATATCCAATATAATGGAACACGGAAGTTTCAATGTAAACTTAAATATTTGCATTTTAGGGATCCTTGTTATACCCATTATGATTGATTTTAATAAATATGCAATGATAATTATATTTTTAAATGACAAAGTGGTTAGCCTAGGACAAGGGATATCTATATCAAGATTAATTGATAGAAAAGGATCTAAGATATAAGGAGCAACAAAATAGGAATGAATAATAAGTTACATATGTTTAATAGTGATTCAAACTATATTAATAATAGATTATATTATAGTTGAACAAATCATATCATAAGTGTACTATAGATAATAATGATAGTGTGGATTTGCTCCTCTTGAAAAGCATATCAACATTAAAGAATACAACTCAAACTATAAAAGTATTAGGTCGACATCTGGTGATTGTTGATCTATGTTGATCTTCATATAGAATTCAAGAAAACTTAATTGAGGTTCAATTTGGAAAATTTGGAGATTGTTACTTGTTATGTTCTTGTGGAATAAATATGGAACAAAATATTTCATACTTTTTTGTAATAATTCGCTCGAAAATAAATAATCAAAGGGTACCAAAGCACTTTAAAACTATAATAAGCTTTTTATCCTACACATTAGACATTTTCAATTATAAAATGCACATGCTATAAGTTGTTTGATGTTCATTAACTTTAGAGCATAACAATTATTACCCTTAATAATTTAAAAGTATGCTTTGCAAAATAAGTATGATAATATTAAGTACTCTAACTGATTTCTAAAATTCAAAGTAGAGTTTATAAAACATCAATAGAAGAGGAGTGAAACATGGATAAAAAATGGTCAAATTATGATCCAAGACTAACATAAGCATGTTTTATTTATTAATTTGTTATTACAAATCAACACATCCTCATTGAGGCTCATAAAATAAAGAAAATTGGAACAACCAACAACAAATATTTAATAATGAGAATTACTTTTATTTGTATGTTGTATAATTTATAATTTTATACTATTTTATAAATAATTGATTTTATAACATGACAAGTGATGTTGGGTTGACATGCTCTTTGATACCATGTGGAATTTTTTTGACTTAGAGCTACAAAGTGGTGAGGTCACAAACAAGGGGGGCATCCCCATATGACAAAGTTGAGGCTCAAACCTATGAGCACATTGGATCAGGGAACATATAAGCTTGTGATGATAATGACCATGTGTGGGTTTGAACCATACTGAACACAAAAACAACATCACCACTTTAAAATTTGTATAAATTATTATATAAAACGGAATGATTTACAATTAAGAGGTGAAATTTCATTCAATGTAAACGTTCAACATCTGTAAACAATGATAGTGAGATCACATCATGGATTAGATTTAATTGAAAGAGTACTCCCAAACACATAATATGGAAAACTTAAAAAAATGCTTTCTTGCAGATCTCACATAAACAAGAAATTAAAAAATTGAATGGAAATAATAAAAATGGGGCAGTCATAAACCACACCTACTAAGTGACATATTAAGCCTAGAGAATGTTAGTCAACTCTAAGTGTTTAACACTTTTAAGCTTAGAAGTGTATTCTTAGTGTGACCACACACATTAAGCAACATATTAAGCCTAGAAAATTTCAGTCAACCCTAAGTGTTTAACACTTTAAAGTCTAAAAGTGTAAACTTAGTATCTGTGATTTAAACGATTCCCTAAAAATACCCATGAAAATTCAATATCATCTCCCTAACCATCACTAGCCTGTTTTGTATACTCCAAGAAACATAATTAAGTAAAAACTCTAATTATTGAAGAAAAGACATAGCAAGGGTAACGACAGGTGCAGTTTTATATTTTCGCTCATACGACAGATGATACATAGATACGCAGTGCAAGGCTTATTGTATCAACGTAATATATATACGAAGTACAATGCTTATTTTTTCAACAAACGTTGAGAAAGATTATAAGTTGGTGCACTTCATTATTACATTCCTATTATCACATAACCTGGCGACTACGGTCACCATGGAGGGAGCAAGCAGGGGTGTTATGGCACTCGTAACCGCAGTCCAAGCTATAAAACACTGTTTCCACATAATTAGACTTGGAATAATCCTCCGGAATAGTTAAGGGGCGTTCCTCGTGAGCGAAGCACTCGGTGAAACCGGTCACAGAGTCCACTACGTATGGCTTGTACTTGTATGCTATTCCCTTCCTCAATGTCTTTTAACAAAACGAAGATTACGATCAATACATTTATGAAGCTCAGCTAAGCTCCTTCGGTAAAACAGATTAGAGAAGACATAAAAAAAGAGAAACAAAACATACCACAGCACTGGCCAAGACATCTACAGGAGTCTGTGTCATGTTCTCCACTTTAGAAAGGACCCAACTGCCCATCTCAGGAGCGTTTCCAACCATCTTAAATTCTCGCCCAGACATCACCCTTTGAACCAACACAAACGTCACGATCACATCTTCTGCCTGCAAACGCACCTAAAGATGGCAAATTTCTTATGATTCTTATATGCACTACATTTATCAAATTTATAGTAAGTAGCATTTAGTTAAAGACATAATCTAATCCAAAATATTGTTGAAATGCATAGGTTAAAAAATCTAATCCAAATCTGTTCCAAGCTATTATGTAGTATTATTATTGACAAGAGAAGAAAAGAGTAATTAAAAGTTACAGACCCTCCCTTGGTCGGAGCAAGCATTGTTTTCATGGCAATCGTAACCGCAAGAGATGCTCCAAAACACTGTTTCCACATAATCAGACTTGGAATAATCTTCCGGAATAGTTAAGTGGCGGTTCTCGTTCGCCGAGCACAAGGTGTTACCACTATCAGAGTCGACTAGTACTGGCTTGGACTCATATGCTGCTCCCTTCGTCAATTTCTGTTGAAAAAACCAAGATTAAGATCAATACGTTTATGAAGCTGATCTAAGATTGTTGGATAAACCAGATTAGAGAAGACAGGTAGAAAAAGAAACAAAACATACCACAGAGATGGCCCAGGCATCGCCAGGAGTCGATGTCATGTTCTCCACTCTAGAAGGCTCCCAATTCCCCAGCTTGTCACTGTTCCCAACGATCTTAAACACTTGCCCGATTTCGGCACGTTGAACCATTATAAATGTTACTATCACATCTTCACCCTGCAAATAAGATATTAAATTTCATTGGATTCTCACGCGAACGACATTTACAGATTTTATAATAGTATTTAATTAGAGACATGAAATCTTCAGTCTATGATAATTATTCGCAATAAAATTTGATTAGACTATGTATATTTATAATCAAAGCAAGATAACTAGAGAAGCGAATTCAGAGATAACTAATAGAACATGAGACAGACAATGTTGATGAGGGGAGTGAAGTTAACCAGAACCAAGAAAAACATGGTTTTGCTAGTTATTTCTCAATTTTCTCTTTAAGTAAATTATCATCATGAATGAATATGAATGTAATCCTAAATATTGAAGAAAAACATATATTTAGATAATCTTATCCAGAAAACTTAGACGCTATTGTGTGGTATTATGATTAAAGAAGCGAAGAGTAGTTCAAGGTTACAGACCGAAGAACGGACTGCATGAAGGCTGAGCGCACCCACAAAGAGGAACAGCAGGGCAAGGCTTTTTAGCTGGACAGCCATGGCTTTTTCTTTGGTCAGAGCTATCAGAGAAATAAGGATGTTCAGTAAATGATAAGGGAAGGACCTTCGTATAGAGGGATTAAGATGGTGACCAGAATGCACCCACGTTAATTGAAAATGACGTTTGCCTTACCCATTTGTGAAAGGGCAGCTAGATGTTTGGACCCACGTTAATAATAAGAACGTGGGAAAGGAAGACAAATATTATAAACATGACTAACCTTATCTCAATGTTTCCTTTCACGCTATCAAAATGAGTGGTGTATTGAATATTTGGGACGGCGTTCACTGAAATGGAAATTAAATATAAAATTTACGGCATTCAAATTTCAAGGACCACATGCCCTTGACAAAGACTAATAAAGCACGTCCTTTGCGTCCATCTCCATTAAATGCAATAAATGTTTTTGACATCAGTCAGGTTATAAACGTTAAACTTACAGTCAATCAGATAACTAGAGTAGTTAATTTTTCCCTTGTAAAAGAGAACCATGTATACTCATAATTATCTTGAATACAGTAACAAATCTCTCACTCTCTTACAATAATATTTATTCAATAGGGAGGTTGCACCATGGGCATGAGCAGAGTCGTGGGAAAGCAGGGTTGCACCAAGGGTCTATTCAGGAAGGAACGATTATCGCTCACAATGGGTTTTTGAAAACGGAGGCTGGGTAGATAAATGCTTTGAGCAACATCAATAGGTTAGACAATACCCAGAGCCAAATATTTTAATCTGGACAACCAAGGCCCCAAAAAACCCTAAAAAATGAATGGTAGATTGTAAAATCCAGATGGACCAAAACAAGGGAGAAACTAGCTCCGAAAGTACCAATTTTGCATCATTCGAATGCTAGGCCATGTGTTGCGCCTAGGGCGTCTTCCTGGGCTGCTGCTAATATTAAGAACAAAGTGTGAAAGGTTCCAAAAGAAAATGAGGAGAGTACCATGAGATTGTGGGGGCCAAAAATTAAATGGAGCAAGGAAAACCCACCAATAAGAAAGAAATGGAATGATCTTGGAATGGGGGTAAATAGGATGGCCATTGGAAAAAACACCAGAACCAACATTCAGAGCTTCAGGATGCACTCAAATAGCTGGCAAAACGGAAAGGAGAAAGAAGCATCTGAACTCCATAACAGGCAGGAAAATATGAAGCAATTTTTCCAACCCCCTCGACAACCATTTAAGATAGTCTAGAAAAAAAGGAACCTAAGAAGCAAGCTATCTGTAATCCCATTAGAAATAACATCGGTAGCAGTAAACAAATTAATTGAGATTGCTCTGATAGTCAAGTGAGGTGGACACGAATTGGGGGAAGGAGATTCAGAGGATATAATCAAATGGTGGAAGGAGAAATTGGGTGCCAAATTTTGACACAAGTAGCTTCATGACTAATAAAACCCTAAAATGGTTTATAGTGCCAAATTTTGACACAAGTAGCTTCATGACTAATAAAACCCTAAAATGGTTTATAGTGGAGGGCTTGCTGGCATAATATTAAGGTGAAAGAGAAATCATCAGAATAGGAGATGCTTTGGGTTCATTCATAGGAGTAGATGAAGAAGCAAGCTATTTGTAATGCCGTCAGATATAACGTTGACAACAATAGACATATTAAAGGAGATTGTGCTGATAGTCAAATGGAGCGGAGATGAATTGGTGGAAGGAGATTCAGACGATATAATTGTTATCTCCTATAAATGCACCCTATTCAAAGTCGAAAAACTAAGCCTCTTGGAGAAACATGGGATCAATCCCAGGCTATGGATCACCTATAACTAGACTGAACCTATGAATAAGGTCGGCTCCTACCTAGTTCTATTTGATTATCACCTATACTAATAACTTGTAGAGGTAAAGGGTAAGGAAGAATGTGAACTTAGAAGCTTAAACCTTATAAAATAAAAGGTGATGCATCCAAATATCAATAAAAACCTGTAGAACAACTTGTAAACACAAGGCAATCAACAATAAGTTGATATACACAACTCAGTAAAGATATGCATTGCATCACTATTTTGTAAGAAGGCTACTATATATGTGGATTTTGAAGGAAAGAAACTTTCACAACTAAAACACCTACAACTTAACTCAACTTACAACCTAAAACTACATATACTTTTATGTCTAAAGATGCTAAAAAGGAGACACAATAACTAGGAATCAAGAAATTTATAGCTTAAAGCATCAATCACTCAAAAACAAATACAATACAACAAAAACTTTGAGAAGGTAAAATAGCTTATCTTATTGATTTCCAACGTTTCCACTGTAATACATCACCAAAAGATTCACATAAAAATGGCAAAATCTGCAGAAGGACTTCAAGAGTCACTAGACATGAATTGCATAATCAGAACTGGTTACAAAATCAGTCACATAAGTGACTATATCTAATTCTAACTAAAATTCCACCAAAATAGGACCTAAAAGCTCGATTGGTCGGATATACTCTTTCACCCTAAAATCTACCCCCTCAGTCTCCATGAAATGAGCCCATAATGTATAGAAAATTCATACAACACTAGTTCCATCATAAAGAGTCACAAAATAAACCTCAAATGCTCAATACTTTGTCAAAAGGCCTAAATTTCCTCCAACAAAAAATGAAACATCCCCTAGATGCTCTCCCTATGTTTGTAACCAACTCATAAACACTCATATATGCTCTCAAATGCACCAAGTCACCCTTCATTTGCACTTAAGAATAACAAAATGAATTAAAAGGTTTATAAACACCTTAAAGTCAATTGCTTTACAATGAATAATATGGAAAAAAAAAAAAAAAAATCAATTAGGAGTCAAAAGCATGTATATGTGTTGTATACTTGGTCTCCCTTCATAAGTTTAAACTCAACTCCTAGGGTGACATGGCACTTGTCATTAATCTTATTCTTATCTTCGCACCTTGACTTGGCCTCTTGGTAACACTTGCCATCATTTTGATAAATAACATCTTTTATTGTTAATGATGTTATGCAAGGTAAACAAAATACCTACAGGGAACTTTAGAAGTAATTTTAAAAAGAAAAAAGAACAAAAGTCTATTTGTATACTTTAGGGCAAATGTAACCCTAAGTTGAGGTATTTTTGTTTCATTTGTTCTATTCATTTTTTGCTATCTACTGGTCACCGACATAAGGTTTTGAAACCCTCACCGACAATAGCTTTAAAATCTATATATATTTGATTGTCCATTTTGATTCTTGTTTAAACTCAAAAATCACTGAGTTCATTCAAAAAATTATTGGTATTATGGATGTGTTGCATTGGTTTTGTCATTGATGTCAACACTTGTCAACACTTATCTATCTAGAGATCTTTGGTTATGTTCACCGGCATGTTTAGTGAAGTATACACAGTCATCGGTATCTGGTTCACTGGCAAGTTATATTGTTCACGGGCACTGAGGATGATTTGTTATCATCTAGAGATTACTTGGTTATGTCGAAGACATGGTTTGGACACTTGGTTTTGGTGATTTGGTTATTGGTCTAATCGAGTTGGCATATTTGTTGTTACCGGCAAATTGGTCCAGGTTATGAACTAACATGAGTTATCTATTCCAGATCAGCACAACATGTTATGGAGATGATTTATTGATTGGTTATTATTGTAAATGCATTTAGTTGACATGATGCATCACATATTGATTCATTTGTAATTGATGTTATTGTAATTTTCTTAGTGAGCCGACCTACACATTTGGTCTTAGGTTTTGGTATATATCTAAGATCTCATTTGTGAGATTAAAATATGGAATGTAATAAGGTATTACAAGGTTGTGATATTCGGTATATGCGAATATAAGCAGAGCTATACACATAGACATCATTCAAAGATTCAAGGAAGGTATGAAGGAGATAATCAGAGCTTAATCGGTACTGAATCCAACATATGAAGATGCTACTTTAAGTAGTACATTATCATTGGATCTAACCATCCAATTGTAGTCAGTGTGACTCTCATTTTCTGATTGAGTAGTGAGCTCTAGGTAATTGGCCTTTCTGCATGTTCAAACCCCATTTGTACACACATACTATCTGTAGTAGTATCACTTGATTGTGGCTAAGGTTTCCCACTATGGTTTTTCCCCTTATATAGTTTCTACATACAAATATCTATGTTATGTGTTGTGGATGTTATTCCTCTTTCTGTTACATGCATTAATCTTCATTGGTATTGTTATTAACTATTAAACTGTCAACCGACATTAAGTGTGGTTTACTAATATTATGCATCAAGTTTGATTAAGTTATTATTGGGTTGAAATTAATTTACAACTGATTCACCCCCCCATCTCAGTTGCCTTCGGGTCCTAACAATTGGTATCAGAGTCAAGTCCTCTTTTTGTAGAAGTTTAACAGCTTGAGGAGATTCTATGGCAACTAACTATTTCAAGAAGGACTATCTGAAACTTGATGGAACTACCTATGGTATATGGAAGATTAGAATAGAGACACATCTGAATTGCATTGGAAGAGACATTTGGGTTGTTACAAAGAATGGCTATGTTGGTCCTACATAAAGTCAACCTAATCCACCAACCTTGGCTAAAGATCAAGAAAATGATTGCAAAGAAAGAGAAGCACTTTTGAGCATATTGTCAAGTCAGCAAATCATGGGATTATCAGATCGATCTCCTACTAAAGCTATTTGGGACAAATTGGATACATTGAATGAAGGAGATGCCACTGTCAAAATTACAAAACTCGAATGCTTCTGGGTCCAGTCTAAAAATCTGAAAATGGAAGAAGATGAAAGTATTTATGCTTTTATGGAAAGAGTTAATGAAATTGTTTTGGGTATACAATGTTGTGGAGGATCCTTAAGTGAAGATGAGATTGTTTCTAAAATTTAAAGAGCATTTCCACCAGCATATAAAATGAAAGTAACTACTCTTAATGAATTAAGAACAATGCCTAATACATCAGTATCTAGAGATACTTTGGTTGGAAAACTTTCACCTTTTGAACTTGAGGAATTTGGTCCTGTTACTACAATTAAGACAGATTTAGCTTTCAAAGCATCATCGACATCTGCAACACCATCATCTTCATCTGAGAAATCTGATTGGAAATCACTTTATGCAAGAGAAGTTGAAGACATTAGAAGGGAAAATGAAGAACTGGAAGAGTTTGAAGCACTATTTGCAAGCAAAATGCCTAAAGGTCCAGTTGGAAGTAAGTATGAAGGTAAAGCACCATTTAAATATTTTAACAGTAATAAAATTGGTCATATGGCATCTAGGTGTCTTGATAGACATGCAAGATTGAGAGAAGAAGCTAAAAGAACATATAAGCCTAACCTTGAATATCTGAGATACAAATTTAAGAAGAATAGAGACAAATCATGTTACTATGCTAATGAAGGAGTTACTGATGATTCTGATAAGGAACCGATAGACAATGCATGGGGTTTTGTTTCAATAATAGAAGATCAACGGACACCTACTATACAACTGGTAGAGCAAGCCCTGGCAGCTAAAATTGAAGAAAAAGATGAATGGATCATTGATTCCGAATGTTCACATCATATGACTGGTGATAAAAGTAAATTCTTAACTTTTTCAGGAATAAAATGGAGGTCTAGTAAGATTTCGGGATGACAAAGGTTTTTTAATCAAAGGAAAAGACACTATACCTTTTGATGGTAATTCCTATAATGATAGCATTTATTATGTTGAAGGTTTGAAGCATAATCTTTTGAGTGTTGGTCAATTAGTTGAAAAAGGATTTCAGTTACAATTCAAGAATGGTAAATGCAAAATCATGAATAGAACTGGTTTGGAAATTGCAACCGGTAATTAGACTAGAGGTAATATATTTCATTTGAATAACAATGAGAAATCATGCTTGATTGCACATATTGATGAAAGTTGGTTATGGAATAAGAGACTTTGTCATGTAAATTTGGATTGTATTGTAAAGATCAGTACAACTAAAGCAGTAAGGGATTTTTACTTAAGATTGTAAAACCTCACAACCTAGTATGTAAGGAATGTCAATTTAGAAAGAAAGTTAGAACAACTTTTAAGAGTATTCTAGAGAAATCTAATAATGTTCTTGATTTAATTCATACTGATTTATGTGGTCCGACAAGAACTAGAAGTCTACAAGGAGATAGATACTTTATGCTAATAGTTGATGATTATTCTAGAATGTGTTGGGTTACTTTTCTTAGGGAGAAACCAGAAGCTTTTGGGAAATTCAAACTATTCAAGGTAATGGTAGAGAATAAAACTGGTAAGAAATCAAATGTTTAAGATCATATCAAGGAGGTGATTTCACATCTAAGGAATTTAATACATTCGGTGAAGTGAATGGAATCAAAAGACAACTATTAACACCTTAGACACCCAAGAAGAACGAAGTTGTGGAAAGGAAGAACATAACTATTCTAGATGCAGCAAGAAGCATGATATCAAAAGAAAACCTACCTCATGTGTATTCGAGAGAAGTAGTGAATACAATGGTTTATACATTCAACAAAGTTTACATCAAAGGTGAAACCGGTAAGACCCCTCATAAACTATGGTTTGGTAATACTCCTACTCTAAACTATTTCAGAATATTTGGAAGCAAATGTTATATTAGGAGAGATGAGTATATTGGTAAATTTGATCCTAAAAGTGATGAATGAATATTTCTTGGTTATTTATCTAAGAGTAAGGCATGTAGATGTTTTAATAAAAGATTGCAGAAAATCATTAAGAGTGCAAATGTGAAGATTTATGAACAGTTTAGAGGTAATTCAAGGTCAATGGACTCTAAACTGGCAATTGAGATAATCACAAATGAACCAACACTGAATACACTAGTACAGAATGTTGATCTAGTCACACTGGCATCATCTGAAGATTCCACATTGATTGAAGAATAGTAGCAAGTGAACACACCCAGGTATGTAAAATTAAATCACTCTCAAAGTTAGATAATTGAGAATAAGTATCAAGGAGTTATGACAAGAGGAATACTAGAAAATGAAGAGGTATGTTTAATTTCTCAAATTGAACTAGCATCAATTATTGAGACATGTGAAGATAAACATTGGATTAAATCTATGGATGATGAATTGGAACAAATTGAAAAGAATAACACATGCACATTGGTTCCCTGACCTAAAAATAAAAATGTATTTGGAACTAAATGGGTATTCATAAATAAACTTAATGAAGATGGTAAGGTAATCGGAAACAAATCAAGATTAGTATGTAAGTGATATTCACAGAAATAGGGAATAGATTACAATGAAACCTTTGCACCGGTAGCTAGAATTGAGGCAATTAGACTATTTCTAGCTTTTGCCACACATGAACTATAAAGTATATCAAATGGATGTTAAATGTTCATTTCTGAATGGTTATTTTGAAGAGGAATTTTACATTGAACAACTTGATGGAGTTTCTTAGACGAATGACAAAGATATGGTTTGCAGGTTAAGGAAAGCTTTATATGGATTAAAGCAAGCTCCTAGAGCTTGGTATGCTAGATTAGACAAATATCTTTTGAAACTTGGTTACACTGAAGGTAATGCTAATAGTAACTTATATTTCAAAGTGACTAATAATGGCATCTTGTTTATTGAAGTTTTTGTTGATGATGTCATTTTTGGAGGAGAAGATGGATTTTGTAAATACTTTTATAATAAAATCCAAGAAGAATTTGAAATGTCTATGATTGGGGAGATAAAATTATTTTTAGGATTGCAGATTTCACAAACTAATAAAGGCATATTCATATGTCAATTAGAGTACTTGAAGGAATTACTAAATAAATTTGGTATGGAAAACTCTAAATCGGTAAGTACTCCTATGACTACAACTGATAAACGATCATTTGAGGATGAATCAACACCTATTAATCCGACAAGATATAAATCTATGATTGGAGGTTTACTATATTTGACACAAAAAAAAACCTAATATTATGAATGTAGTATGTAGTTTTTCAAGATTTCAGAGTAATCCTAAAGAAAATCATGAATCGGTAGTGAAAATGATTTTCCACTATACAAGGCACAACAAATCTTGGTTTATGGTATCTTAAAGACAAAAATTTGGATTTATGTGCATACACCGATGCTAATTGGGTAGGAGACGTAGATGACAAAAAGAGCACCACCGGTGGAGCATTATTTCTTGGTAGCAGATTGATTTCATGGTTGAGCAAGAAACGGAGTTGTACATCATTATCAACAACTGAATCAGAATATGTTGCAGTAGCAACTAATTGTACTCAGGTATTATGGATTAAGAAAATGTTGAAGGACATAAAAGTAAAATTCAAAGAACCTATAATCATTTACAGTGATAATATGGTAGAAATTGATACATCTAAGAATCTAGTATTTCTCTCTAAAACTAAACATGTTTCTATCAAATTTAATTTTCTAAAAGAGAATGTTGAAGCAAAAGAAGTGAAATTGGTTTATGTGAATACAAAAGAGTAGATTGCAGATATTTTTACTAAGCCTTTGCCTAAGGAAACTTTTGAATATCTTAGAGAGAGGCTTGGGGTTATACCCTCACTAGTAGAGACTTAGATAGTTTATGCTTGGCATCAAACTGACAGAATTTATAGAGAAATCTTTTTCCAGCTTTGATGAAGGAGAGTTACTTTTGAGGGGGAGTAGTTGGTATTTGTAATTAGTTCTATGAACTGATTTTTGTATTACTTTGACATTTTATGTCAAAGGGAGATAGATATCTAAGGAAAAACACATTATCTTTTGGGGATAGATTAATCCTAGGGGGAGAGATATTATGTATTTTGATTTCTGGTAATTGATCTCTTTGGGAGATTATTGGTTTCTGGTTTTTGCATTTCTACTTTGGCACTTATATGGTTTTTCCATCTTGTGTTACCATCAATGCCAAAGGGGGAGATTGTTGGTATTATGGATGTGTTGCGTTGGTTTTCCCATTGATGTCAACACTTGTCAGCACTTATCTATCTAGAGATCTTTGGTTATGTTCACCAGCATGTTCAGTGACTTATGCATAGTCACTGGTATTTGGTTCACCGATAGGTTATATTGTTCACTGACACTGAGGATGATTTGTTACCATGTGGAGATTACTTGATTATGTCGAAGACATGGTTTCGACACATGGTTTTGGTGATTTGGTTATTGGTCTAATCGAGTTGGCATATTTGTTGTTACCGATAAATTGGTCTAGGTTATGGACCCACATGCATTATCTATTCCAAATCAGCATGACACATTATGGAGATGATTTATTGATTGGTTATTATTGTAAATTAATTGACTTGACATGATGCATCGCATATTGATTCATTTATAATTGATCTTATTGTAATATTCTTAGTGAGCCAACATACACATTTGGTCTTAGGTTTTCGTATATATGTAAGATCTCATTTGTGAGATTAAAATAGGGAATGGAATAAGGTATTACAAGGTTGTGATATTCAGTTTATGTTAATATAAGCAGAGTTATACACACAGACATCATTTCAAGATTCAAGGAAGGTATGGAGGAGATAATCAGAGCTTAACTAGTACTGAATGTAGCATATGAAGATGCTACTTTGAGCAGTACATTATCATTGGATCTAACCATCCAATTGTATTCAGTGTGACTCTCATTTTATGATTGAGTAGTGAGCTCTAGGCAGTTGGCCTTTGGCATGTGCATACCCCATTTATACACACATACTAGTTGTAGTAGTATCATCTAATTGTGGGTAAGGTTAACCAACATGGTTTTTCCCCTTATAGGGTTTCCACCTACAAATGTATGTGTTATGTGTTGTGGATGTTATTCCTCTTTCTATTTCATGCATTAAGTTTCACTGGTATTATTATTAGTTGTTAAACTGTCAACCGACATTAAGTTTGGTTTACCAATATTATGCATCAAGTTTTATTAAGGTATATTTGGGTTGAAATTAATTGACAACTAATTCACCCCCCTTCTCAGTTGCCTCTGAGTCCTAACAAAAATGCCATCATTTTCTGCCATCTTTGTATGATGTATCTCAAAATATTCATGAAATTTGTATTCACTACCAGTGATAGAATGGGTTCTCTATTTATCATGAACGACGACCCTATTTTCTTTGCATAATTTTATGATATTTTCAGGGGGTTTTGGAACTTGAAACATAGCTTTACTGGGTATTTGGCTCTTTTCCTATTTGATGAGATTATGTCTACTTTGTGTATCTTCATGGCATTGTGATACCATTATTTTGAGACTGAACTATGCATGTATGTGATTGTTAATTTTGTATGCTTCTAACAAGTGCTTTTGTGTTGACCATACTAGGTATACCGAAACATGTTTGTTGTATTTTTACTTTAGACTTATCCTTGTTGTCCTTTGGTAACTTGTGACTATCATTGTAGACCCGCAATAATTAAGTGTGAGCATCACCCTGGACCCAACTCATAGTGATTGATGCCAACATCTTCATTTTTTACTTTTGCCCTTGATACTGTTCTATTACTTAAAGCTATGACCTGAATTCTTTTCATAAACCTACAGGGGTTGTATTTGCATTTACTTAGGATTTCAATTTTATTTCTCACTATTGAGAGTTCTTTATGATAGTCAAAATGATAGTTCTCTTCATTTAGTAGACGTTGTAGCTTATGATTGTCTATCATATTCATAATGCCCTCTTCATTGCAAAAAAACATCAGATTTCTTTTAAGACTGCTCATCACTTGAACTGTGAACTATTCTCATTATGATCTTGAGGTTTATAAGGCATAAGTCCTTGAATGCTTAGTGACACAAATTTTATTTTCTTATATAGTGATCTCCCTTTTGGAGTTCTTTCCTTGAAGACCATGACAATAAAATTACATTGGAAGACCATCTTTTCATGGCTGCACTATGCACATTGTTTAATAAAGGTTAGCCTCTTGTATGGAGATGTAAAGCAAAGGTTAGCATTAGTGTCTTACACCTGTAGCTGTCAATTTTCTCATATAGACCCTTCATTTCCTTGTTTTCAATGGCTTGGTCTCATTGATCCCCAAGTTCTCCATTGACACCTTTATGGTCATCTAAAATCTGATCTATGCATTAAGTGATCTTTGTATTTTCATTGACTGTTGATAAATATTACATATTTTTCATAATCCCTTCCTTGTAGGCTACAAATATGCCCCTTTTGTCCACTATGTATGACTCCTAACTGTGGGATAGTAATTTTATCACTGTATATTCTACTTGTCTACATATTAATCACAAAAAAAAATTCTCTATCAAGTTGATAACCTCACTAACCTAGCATATCCCAACACTTATTATCAAATTTTCAATAATAATACCAAATGAGAGGCAAAGACCACTTTATATATTTTCCTTTTGTTAAACTTTTTTTATTTTTTGACATAAGCCAACATGAAGAATGTTTTCCCACTCAAATTTGGGATAGGGATTAGGGGCCAAAAAAAGGTCCCAATTAGGGAGGACAAGGGCATGGCTCCTTGGTCTTGGTGATAACCAGGGTGTGGTACCCTATTCCTACCCTAATTTGGGATAGAGACAATGGAAAAAATAGGAAAATAGAGCTTAGTTCAATGGGGGAGACATAAACATGTCCTGATCAAGCATGGGGATGAAACTGCTAAGGCAAGGGCCCCTAATATGGTCAAAATTGCAAAGGGTTCAATTTTAGAATGCTACATTTAGCCCCCACTTTAGTGTGAGTATAATTTTATGCAAATACTCATGGTAAAGTAGGAGAAAGAGAGATGAAGAAGATGAGGAATGTAGAGAAAGATCATAAAGAATATAAGATAGCACTAATTTTGAAGAATAAAGCCCCTAATCTTAGGATCTCAACTCAATCCAACATATGAAAGGAAACATAAAATGCAAGTCAAATGAAAAAGGAAAACAAAGATAAAAATTTAAAAGACATAAAAGGACACACAACAAAGGCCAAGAATTGAAAACAAGACCTCAAGTCAACTAGCTGAATAGACCTCGATATCAAAATGTCTCAACAACTAATATCATTCTTGACAAATTCCATCTCATGCACATAAGAGATAACATAAAAGAGAAAATAAATCATCATCCACAAAATATCTATATAGAAACTATATGTTGATGAGAGGAAGAAGAGAGAAAATGAATACACGCTAGATGTGTTTATCTGGGTGATCCATGAGAAGAATAATGAGAGAGGGCATGTACTACTCACCCCTAGATGTTTTTATCTAGGTGAGCCATGCTGACAAAGGACATGGAGAACCCACCCCTAAATTTTTTTATCTAGGTGATCGATGGTGAGAAAGGACATGGACAACTCTCCCTTAGATGGTTTTACCTAGGTGATCCATTTGGGGAGGAGAGTAAGAATAGTATAGTTGTTTTTAGCTAGTTCCACTCATCCTCATGCATGTGTGCAAGTGATGTCTACTTTCAAGTATATAGCACCTTGTTTAACAGTATTTTCTCTATTTTTTAACGTGCTTCAACCTATTTAAGACATGTAATGTAAATGCAAATGCCAAGTGGTGAATGACACATATATGCCTAGTTTCGAGGCCATCCCATTTAAGAGTATTTTCTCTGGTTTTTGTGATTTTTAACCCCATCTAAGACAGATATCAAATGTTTCATGTGGTTCTAACTATAAAGGATCTTTCTCTAAGTTATTTTACTTTGGTTCCAAGATTGAACACCTTGTTTAAGATATACAAAAATGATATTCATGAGTTATAATACAATATTGTACAAAGGGAGAGATATGGGTGCTCCCCCTTAAGAAGTCAACATAGTTATATTTTGATGTCTTAAGGAAGCAAGAGACCATGATACCTTACCTTTAACACCACAGAGATATCCTTTAGGCAACAATGTCATAAATCCAGCCTAGAAAGGGAATACTCTTCAAGCAAGGATAAGATAGTTGACAAAGAGATATCTTACAACAAGTATAAAGGGATCCTTGGAGGAGAAGATATAATTTCTCAAAGGACATCGACCTCTAAGAGGAGCTATCTTCAACAAACATAACATCTACAAAAAGAATAGAATAAGAACAAGAATGTATACCTTCGTCCTATTGCTAGGTGAAAAGAGATTTTTGATGAAGGATGACACACTTTTGACCCAATGTGAGAGGTAAGTTTATGATAAATACACATTGCCAAGTGAATAAGAGGTTGTAGCCAAGGACTTACACCTCTTGTATAAGAGAAAATCCTTGAGAAAACAATAACTTCACACAAGGAATGACACCTAATCTTGAACAAACATTTCTCAACGAAAAGAAAGTAGATCCTTAGATATAAGAGAGGGAAATAAATCAATCATTTCCCCCTAAGTGTGTGAGAAGAATATTGGGCCATGTGTCTCTTCAATTATTTCTCTCCATTAGAGATATCATTGATAGGAAGTTTATCTTGATCTTCATTCTCATTAGATATCCTAGGAGAGGTACAAGAATTAAGTGTTTTATGGACATTTCTAGGATTGCGATCAACAAAAGAAATACATTTTCCTATAAACATCATCATAAAGAAACATAAATGATAAATGCATGCTTTAAGATCTAGTTGATGAAAAGAAAGCAACTTAGAAATTCTAAAAAAATAATATGTCCAAGTACTTTGAATGAAAATAAGTAAATGAAACGAAAGAAGCCATTATCTAACACATGATTATAATAAATATATGTAAAAAACAATGTAATCATATGTGAAATAACAAATAGATCAAATTCATTGATTGCCATGACAAAAATGAATTAGGATTTTATCAACAAAACCTCTTAATTTTTTGAAATTAATGAGATTGACAAATTTAATGATTAAATGAGAATTTTGAAATTGGAATTTGCAAAATACTTTTAGAAAATTATTATCCAAGTTAAAATTTAAAAATAGGGCCTTATGAAAATAATAGGGTTCTTTTAATTAACATCTTAATTTTAATATTTAAATTTCAAATTATGCACAATAAACAAAAATTAAAATTAGGGTCAAAGCATCATTTAATTTTAAAATTTAAATTTGAAAATAGATATAAAATTGGAATTTGGAAATTGACAAATTGGAAAATGTACAAGATTAATTAATATTTTAAAATTAGGGTCTTTGCAATTAACCACTTGTTTTTAAATTTGAAATTTGAAATTGAAATTTCATCCAATATTTTAATTCTGATTTTGAATTAAAACAAATTTGAAGAGGGAAATTCAAAATTCAAACAACCCACAAACTCAATTTTTAAAATAAAAAATTAGGGTTTGGGATTAACCAGTTAATTTTAAAATGTAATTGAGAAATTTGACTTGTATATTGATATGTGTTTGGAAGGTGTTTGAACCTCTTTTTTAAGTTGAATAAGTAAAGTGTTGGAATTGAACACAAAATAAGAAGAAACAAAGAGCTACAAATTCAGAATTTAGTCATCCACCTGGATCTAAGAAGTTTGAAATGATTCGAAGCTGCTCTCTGAAATCTGCCAAAAGTAGCACGAAGTGTGTCATGACTAGGGCGCCTATCTGCTTAGTCCTTCGAACTTTTTGCATGCCAAAAAGGGTTTTTTCGTCTCTGCAAATAAAGCTTAATTCCAAAAGAATAGTTGTGCACCTATTTCTTGCACACAAAAAGAAAGGGAAATATGTTGGGAATTAGGGTTTGCCTAAGTAAAACCCCTATTTGGAATAAACCTTAAATTAAATACTACAAATGATTAAAATAAATGATGGAAAGGTATAATTTTAGATCTGTAATATATGATGATGATGCTTTTCTTCTTGGGTGTAATCATATATGTTGTATGAAATGGCATGAACATGACAAAACCCTAACACACACATGCTTGGAAATGAATGATGTAATAATGCTCCATAATTGATAGATGAGGAATATGCAACCTTGAGGAATACTTGAATGTACTATCCTTGCCTTTGTCTTATGATTCTCTATCATTTTGTTGTATCCTCTTCTTCTCTTCTTCTCTTCTTATCTTATTATCTTATTATTATTATGCCAAATAAGAGGGGAAGACCTCTATTTATACTTGCCTATTGTCAAACTTATTAATTTTTTGACATAGGACAACATGTAGAATGTCTTCCCATTCAAATTTGGGATAGGGCCTAGCGGCTGAAATAGGTCCCAATTAGGGAGGACCAGGGCATGGTGCCCTAGTCCTACACCAATTTAGGATAGGGAACAAGGTGAAAAGTGGGAAAAAGATACTTAGTTGCATTGGGGAGGCATAAATGGGTCCTGATCAAGCATGGGGATGAAACCACTAAGGAAAGGACCCCTAATGCAATCAAAATTGTACAAGGTGCAATTTTAGGATACTACAAGTGGGTGCTTCAAGAAGTCTAGGTGTTGTATAGAATCATTGGAAGCTGGACATTATGATAATAGAAGAATGTAATTGTTGGATATGAGGAAATTGTGAGATGCTTGATAGATAATAATAACCTGGAGGACTTGTCGGAAAGGAATGGTATTTTTACATGGACAAATAGGAGGAAATATTTCACTAACATCATGGAAAGGCTTAATAGATTCTTGCTATTTGATAACTGGGATGACCTAATACAATTTGATGATGTCTTTATACTCCCGTTGGTTGGTTCAAAGCATTTCATATTCCAAATGTCTTAGATCCAAGGTCAAACCCTTACAGGGATACCCTTCAAGTTTGAAAATATGTGGTTCAGGGACCCAAGTTTGGAAGGCCTTATAGAAACATTGTCGAAAGAGGTAAATTACAAAGAACACACACAAATATACGAACTAAACAATAAGCTAAAATATGCGAAAATAAAGTTAAAATAATGGAATAAAAACTGGTTGACAAATATTTTTCAAGAGGAAAGGAGAATAGAAGTAGAATTAGAGAATCCCAATGAAAGAATAATAAAGGGATGGGAGAAATATAATATGAGAAAGAAAGATGCCTCAAAGTTGATTTGCAAGAAATTTTAGCAAGAGAAGAATGATACTTGAGATAAATCAAGGGAAGTATTCCTATAAGAGGGGGACAAGATTACAAAATTCTTTCACAGGGCCTTCCTTGCTAAAAAGGAAAGAAGTTGATTCATGGAAATAGATAGGACAAATGGTACAAGAACTTTGAATATGGAAGAGACTAACAAAGAGGCACTAAAATTTTTTCAAACAATGCTTAACACAGTACCACAAGAGGATAAGCTAATAAGGGAAGAGTTATTAAGTGTAATCTCTAAAGTTATAACAGACCAAAAAAACCAAGATTTGCTTAGATTAATATTAGAAGAGGAGGTGAAAATAGAAATCTTTCAAATGAATCTGGATAAGGCCCCAGGCCTTGATGAGTTTCCTCCTAGTTTCTTTCACAAATTAGTGGAGGAATTAAGGAAAAAGAAAACAATCCTAAAATTCATAAATCATACTTTCCTAGTCCTGATACCAAAGAAGAAAGTGGTAACGTCCATGAGGAATTTTCAACCAATTGAATTATGTAATAAAACATATAAGATAGTATCTAAACTAATTTCCAACCACATCAAAAATGTTTTAAATATTCTTTTGTCTTATCTCATAGAGCTATGATGCACACTTTGCATAATAGGAGTAAAGCTCCACTTACTGTCAGTCTTCTCTTCATCCTGTGGGAATCCTACTATTGTACATCCACACGGTGTACTAGTGTCCTACACATACTTTTCCTCTAATTTTGATGTGATTTAGGTAACATTACACCTATTCATCACAATCTACAACCCAACATCTTGCCCACTCACAGATGTTATCATTTACCGGTTGTTATATATCATACTAGTCTCCTGTCCATATCTTTCACCCATGTCAAACACTAACTTTTATACTAGTGACTCTAATGGTCATTCAATTGAATGACATTCTCTCCCTTACAAGTGACCTATAACACTAGGTGATATCAAAGACATCATATCCGATATGCATTAGTGACAGTACTGCATATACATATCTTATACCATTAGCCATCCTATACTGGTTCACATCAACAATAACACAGTTCCAATAGATACTATATTATTTGAATAATCTGATAAAAAGAAAGTGAGGTAAATTAAGAACCTACTCAATTAATACTGTGTCACTTCTGGCTAGCAAATCAAGCGGAGTAAGTCTAATTTTTTCTTCCTTGACACCCAACCAAATCTTCAATGAGATCTGGCTAAGATCCTAAGACTAAAATTTGTTAACTTCCTAGGGAAATTCATATGGATGCCACTCTTTCAAGGAGTGAAGAAAAACAATATTGGCAAAGACTAGTTTCCAGATATGCAAACAAGATGAGTGTTCAAAAAGGAAAATGGTTATCGATAGCAAGTACACCACTCATGATAAAATTAGTACTCTCAGAAATTTTAGTATACTCTACGTCGTGCCTAAAAATTCTATTAGGTATTATCGAAGAAATAGTCAAAAATAATGAATTTTTTTTTTTAAGGGGTCGAATTAGGAGAATAAAATACCCTTGATTGCTTGGGATAAATTATGTAAACTAAAAAATACTGGAGGAGCAGGTCTGAGAGACCTAGTGTCAATGAATCTAGCCATGGGTGCAAAGCTAGTATGGAAACTATGCACAAATAGTAACCATAAGTGGTCCATTATCCTAAGAAGGAATTACCTAAATTCAAAAAGTTTGATTTCTATCTTGAAAGTTAGAGGTCTCCATATAGGCTCACTAGTCTGTAACTACATTCTAGAAAGCAGGGATATAATAACAAATATCATTACCTAGGAGATAGGAAATGGTGAACAAGCTTCTTTTTTGATAGAATCATGGAATAATAACAAAATCCTAGAGCAATATATGAATCTGGAAGACATAAAAAGGCATACATTACTAAAGTAGGTATCTAAGGTAAAAGATTATGGAGAATATTTTATAGAAAAAAGGGAGTAATAGTTTGGAAATAGAAACAACTTAATGAACTTCAAGCACCACAAGATTAAAAAAATAGACTTAAGGCTTTACTAGATCAAAGATGGTTCATAGCCACAAGCGATCCAGATAGAATAAGATGGTGTGGGGCAAAAATAGGTTCCTACAAGGTTAACCTCATATATAAATTAAAAAAGAGGTCATTAGCTAAAGAGGATTGTCTAACAAAACTATTATGGAGCAAGTATTGTGTTCTAAAGGTAGGGATCTTTGCTTGTCTAGCAATCCAAGAGAAAGTGCTAACCCAAGACCACTTAACAAGAATGGGCTTCCAAGGAGCAAGTAGATGTTCTCTATGCAAAGTGAATGGTCAATTGGTAGATCATTTATTTCTAGAAAGTGATTATTGAAATAAATGTTGGGATGTAAATCAAGGAAAGTTAGAAGTTGATAGCCCTAAACCCCATCATCGACTAAATTGGCTAGAAATATGGAATGAAATAGGGAATAAAGGCTAAATTGGTTCCAAATATGGAATGAAAAGGTAAAAAGGGACTCTTTGAATCAATTTGGCACATATCTCCATCAGTGGTGATATGGGAGCAATGGGAGGAAAGAAACAAAAGGATATTTTTGAATTAGGAAATATGAATTCAGACCCTTACTAGAAAAATAGGGGATTAGATAAATGAGTTAGAAAATGTGGCTGCAAGGACAAAATGAGGAAATCTTTTACAATGAATGGGTGAGATGAATGGATTAGAAAGAGGTTCAAAAGCGTATCCATACCCACATATAACCAATAAAGTGGGAGAAAGAGAGGTAATTAAAGTAGAGAGAACACGAAATGGTCTCCCCCACAAGAAGGTTGTGTCAAAATCAACTTTGATGGAGCAGTTAAAGGGAACCCAGGGTTAGGTGGTATAGGATGTGTAGTGAGGAATGAAAAAGATGAAATCGTAATTCAAGAATAGAAACCTATAGGTATGTAGACTAATATTGTGTCAAAAATTAAAGTGGCTCTATTAGGATTGAGACTCATAATTAAATTTGGAGCAAAAAAAACCCACTTTGAAGGTGATTCCCTAATAATAGTTAATGTTATTGGCAATAATAGAGAACCAAATTGGATTATAGCCAAATGGCTTATCCCAATTCGAGAAGCAATCACAATATTAGAGGATTTCAAATTGACTGGTATATATGGAGAAGAGAGTGGGGTTGTAAATAATTTGGCAAAAATAGTAGCCAATAGGAACTGAATCCTAAGCTTAAATAGGTAGACATTACTTTGAATCTTGATGCTTCACGTAAGAATAATTTAAATTCAAAAACTGAACGGAACAAGAGTATCCATTAAAAGTGTCATCTAGAAATAAAAAAATTTGGTGAACAAGTTATAATTTAATAAATGTGATAGGACCCTGAAGCAGGTGAAATTTGAATCACATGAATGTAGTGTAAGGAATATTCACAAATGCAATGGATGGCTATGAAAAAGGACATCAAATGAGTAATGATTTGTTAGAAAGGTAATCTGGATATATAGAGTAAAATATTTGGAAGGATATTTGTAGGATCTATTTAACCATGAAAAGGATAAGAAATAGAAACTTCATTCACCCTCAGCCTAGCTAAGTAGAAACTTAAACACGTAATCATGAAATTCGTGGGAAAGGAGCATAATTTTAGTTAAAGGAATAATGAAATAGCAAGAAGACTTTAAAAAATATTAAATAGGACATAGGGCTAGAATGAGATCAAAGTTTCTAGATATAGCCACTAGATTTAATCAAACTCAATCCTAGATTGTATAGATGGAGACATGATGGAGACCCCAATTTACCTAATAGATAGGAAAAGGAAAAAGGGTTTTTGAGGGGAAATAATGGAGAAAAGGATAAAAACCATCCTAAAACATGAACATTAATTGGTACTTTATGCAATCAAAGTCATTCTAGGGGAAGAATATTTAATGATAAACCATAGGTATCATGTGAATTCCAACATATGTTCAATGTTTTTGGCATTATCTCTGGATAGAGGATTAAGTAAGGAAAAGTATAGGGACATAACAAAGGAATTATTCAAAGCCCGGTTTATGGGATCTATGGAGAAAATGCTAAGGAACATAGAAAAAAATTGGATCCCACTACCGAAGGATTATGATAAAAAAGATGATGAAATAGAAAAGTTGCCAATAATCTTGCCGGTTGACAAAATGAAGTTTCAGGACAACAAAGAAAGGGCTATAATGTTCTTAAACTTCTTACTAAACTAGACAAAAGTGGTAATCAACCCTGACCCCATTTGGATAGAAAACTTCATGGAACAGGAATGCATAGAGGAGCAAAATATTGAGAGCATCTCATATGATGATGACCATGATGGAATGGAGTAGGAAGGGCTAGGCAAGTGAGATTTTGAAAAGATATGCTATCTTTGTTAGGTGTTCTAGTTTATCTTAGTAGAAAGGTAATGATAGGTATCTCTAGTTATAGGCTGATGCTAGAAGTAATTAAGGAAAATCATGGGCCTGTGAGCCTTTGTCTGTAATTAAGAAATATAGAACTATGCATAAGGTATATTTAGCTAGAGATAAATTTTATGCTACAAATAGAACTACTCTTATGAAATATGGAAATTAAAAATGTATCTTTTTATTATCTAATGAATGGGACTGGACCTAGCTAGTAGTTTAATTATATTAAAAAAAAAGTCGATTTAACAAGGTTCAGGAAGAGACTACTCTATGGCCACACAATCCATAATCAACTTCAAGGAAAACGATGGAAAAGATGGAAAATAAAATAAAAGGGAGAAGGATGGTGAGTGAGTGCCTATATAGGGGATTTCCTTAGTCGAGCATCCATTTTGGTATTCTTGCCTCCATAGATAGCCATGTTAGATTTGAAATGATAGTATGCACTTTAGACCTTAAGTGTGTCTAATATTGTGGCAATAAAATAACTTCATAAACATAAATAAGATCTCTACTATAATGTCTTAGAGGGAAGCCTAAATGAGGTAATCAAAAGGTGATGCATATGTTAGCTCAAAAATACATGGATCACATAAGTGAACATGACTAAACGATTAAATTTAGATCTGTAGCTAAAAACATAAAAATACAACAATGACATAAAATTATAACAAACCCTTAAGGAGAGGAACAATTCAATCATTTGTTAGTGATTTTCTATCATCCTATAACATTCCTTGGAGCTTCTATCATGATGAATGATAGTTAGTTAAGAATTGGTGAAGATTTGATGCTACTTATTATTCTTTAGATTTGTAAATCTATAGACTCAAATTTTGCAGAGGTCCCTTATTAAAAATATTGTTAATCTAAATGAATAAGGATGTCTGCTTATATATGAGTTGTAAGCTTAACATTAATAAAAAGATGACATAATATGGTCATGTTCAGAATATCAAGACTAGATTCTAAAATCCCATGGCTAACACTAGAGTTGTTGGCATTTGCTAGATTCGGTTAAGTGTTGTCATTGATGTCAACACTATATCCCAGTTGGATATGGTTTTGTTATCTTGGTTGGACCTATCCTGGTATGTCTTGGTGATTATCTTGGTTTTGGCTTTGATTCTGATCATCTATGATCAGATCCTTGGATGTGGTTTTGGATGCTTATTTTGGATTGTTATATGCTTTCCATATTCTGTTGGTTAAATTTTTGGTGCTCCGGTAACTATCGCTTATGTTTCGAGTTGATATTTCTTGGTACCGATTAGCTTTATCAATAACCGATATATGATGTTTTGGTTAGATGATTTTGGTCCAGCTTATAGAAAGGGTTTTTATCATGTTGAAGTTTCTTAATGATTATTTTATGAGTGTTTGGTGACTTTGAATTGAGTGGCATGTTGTTATGGTTGTCCTATTTGGATCCGATTAGACTTTCTATGTTATTGTGTTGAGGGTTTCTAGCAGTTGGTGAAATGTGCTATATTTTGGTCTTAATGGAATTTTCGATGGATATAATTGTTTCCATATTTGAGTTAGGTCCATGCTATGTAATATAAATCATAATATTGGTCTAGTGGTATCGTGTAATGTATTTTTTATTATTATGGTTTTTTGGGTTTAGGTTTTAGCCAAACTTATCATAAGGTTGATGATTTGTATTTATAGGTGACTTATTCGTGTAATATGTGATGGTATGGGATCAATGGTTATGTTTGTACTATTAGAGAAAGGTTTATGTACAAACAAGTGATATATCATTCGGCAAAAGTTTTTTTGTATTGTAGGGCAGACATCTGCACTTAACCGGAACTGTATCAAGCATTAGGAGATGCTACTTTCACGGTTCATTCTTTCAAAATTATAGTCAAATGTTTTGTAAGTCAGTGAGACTTCTCTTTTATGATGACCAATGAGCTCTAGGAGGTTGACCTGATTACAAGTGCAATACCCATTGTAATTATTTCACATACTGTTGCAGAAGTATTATCTGATTGTGGGTAGCGTTACCCACCATGGTTTTTCCCTTTACTGGGTTTTCAGGTCAAAAATATTGGTAATTTGTGTAGTGTGCTTTCATGTCTTATCTTTCATTGTGTTGGTTTCTTTATGCTTCAGTTTAAAGCTTTTATATGCATTAGTTATGATTTTTGATAGTAATCTGATTCACCCCCCATCCCTCTCAGTTTACTCTCGATATCAGATATGCCTAACAATTGGTATCAGAGCATTGGTCCTCTATGTAGAAGCTTAACCACTTGAGGAGATCTGATGGCTGTTGGCCATTTGGTGGAATTGATTATGTGTTGAATTGATGTTTTTTCATTGATGTCAACACTAGTTGTTTGGATTCTTTACCGATACCCTTCTGGTCCTGGTAGGTTGAGTGGTTTTTGGTTAACTTGGATCCGACATGATCCGGTAGGCTCTAGTATAGTTTGGTAATGTAATTGGCTTGTTCATGATATTTATACTCATATTTGGTCAGTTGGTTTTGGTTTGGAGATCGGGTGCTATCCTGGTTGCTTAGAAGATTGTTTTTTGGTTCCCGCCAGGGTTTCACCAGTAGAGTTTTTGGTGGAGATTTTTGATGAATTGCATAACTGGTGCGGGTTCAGCTTTTTGTGGAGTTCCAATATGCTATTGATGATCATATTCTAGACTTGGTGGTTGGAGATCATTGTTGTGGCATGTGGACCTATACTTGGTCCCAATTGATCTAGGTTATGGACTGACTTTAATGTAACATGTGGACAGGACCTATTAATGTATTTTCAGGATGTCTTATGTTTTGATATTATTTGTTTGGTCTAAAACTGACATGGTTTGTAAATATGTAATTGGTTTATTGTCTGGTGGCTGACCTGATTATTTATTGTCGAGGGTTTGTATATATAGATGTAGGATCTTATTGTAGATCATCATGGTAATTGTTATAGGTCATGGTCAAAGAATGTAATATATGGATAATATTACATCATTAAGGCTGAGGAGTTGGTCGATCACTAGAGATCAAATTAGGTTTTTGTAAGAGGATTTAGTCCTCTGGTATTGAGCTTAACTAGAACTGTATGGAGGCATAGTAGATGCTACATTTTGTAGTTCAACACTTCTTCGGATTGTAGCCTAGATTTCTATGTAGTCAATGAGGCTCCTTTTGTGATGAGTAGTGCTCTCTAGGCTATTGGCCTTCCTGCAAGTACATGCCCCTAGATTGTAATTCACATACTAACTACAAATGTATTATCTGATTGTGGGTAGGCTTCTCACCATGGTTTTTCCCTTTACTGGGCTTTCCATGTACAAATATTGGTGTCATGTGGATGGTATTTATTCTATGATTGTTTATGCTTAATTAGTTTATCTTCTTTTTCCATATTAATATTTTGGGTTCCAGTATTAAAGCTTAAAATTTCTAATGGTTCTGGTAATCTGTGATAACTGTTTCACCTCCCCCTCTTAGTTGTCTTCCAGTTATTTGAACTGTCTAACAATTGGTATCAGAGTTTTCATCATCTGTGTAGAAATATTAACTGCTTGAGAAAGATCCTATGGCAACTAACAATTCAAGTTCATCCAGTTCTTCTGGAGCTATCTTTTGAAGGGATATTCTTAGGCTTGATGGAACAAATTACATAGTATGGAAGATTTGTATGGAGACTCATTTGAGATGTCTTGGCAAGGAGATTTGGGAGATCACACAAAATGGTGTCACACCCTATAATCTAGGATCTAACAATCCTCCTTCGGATAACTTGGAGAAGGATCTTGAGAATGATTGTAGAGCAAGTGAAGCCCTCTTGTGTGAACTTTTTGATCAACAAATAATGGGATTAACTGACAAATCATCTAGAAAGGTTATATGGGATCAATTTGATAATCTTAATGAAGGTTACCATATAGTGAAGATTGCTAAACTTGATGGTTACCGGGTGAGATATGAAAACCCGAAGATGGAAGAAGATGAAAGGATTACTACATTCATAGAAATTGTAAAGAAGATTTTTATTGGAATTCAATATTGTGGTGGAACTCTGAGAGAAGATGAAATTGTTTTTTCAGTCCTAAGAGCCCTACCACTAGCTTACAAAATAAAGGCTACTGCTATTAATGAAGATATGAAGAGAGAAGATGATGAGCTTGAGAAACTTGAAGAACTATTTTCTAGAAGAGTACCTAAAGGACTGGTAGGATGTAAGTATGAAGGAAAAGAACCTTTTAAATGTTTTGCATGTAACAAAAATTTTCATTTTGCATCTAGATATCCTATTCAAGGAATTCAAGATTTGAAGAAAAGTTAAAATATCATTTAAGCCTAACCCTGGATATTAGAACAAGTATAAATACAAGAAAAATAGAGACAAATCATGCTACATAGTAGATGAGGAAGGCATTACTCATTCAGGTAATGAACCGACATAAGACTTTTGTAGTGGATCTGGTAATGGGAAGGAATTGGTATTCTTAGCTAAAAAGGAAGATGATCCAGCACTAAAAGAGAATGTACCTGAAGAGAAGGCACTTGCTTCTAAAATTGAAGACAAGGAGGAATGGGTAATTGATAGCGGTTGTTCACATCATACGATAAGAGATAAAGGGAAGTTTCTATCTTTGCAAGATTTTGATGGTGATCTAGTTAGATTTGGAGATGACAAGGCATGCATGATCAAACGAAAAGGAACTATATCATTGGATGGTAAGAATAATAATGACAATGTTTATTATATTGAAGGTTTGACGCATAATCTTTTGATTTTAGGTCAATTGGTAGATAAGGGATTTCAATTGTAGTTCAGGGATGGGAAATACAAAATCATTAACAGATCTGGTTTGGAAATTACAACCGGTACACAAATAAAAGGTAATATATTTCATTTGAACTCCAGTGAGAAGACATGTTGATTACATAAATTGATGAGAGTTGGCTATGGCATAAAAGGTTTTGTCATGTGAATTTTGATTACATTGTGAAGATCAATTCAACTAAGGCAATTAGGGATATACCTAACATTATGAAGCCCTATAATCTAGTATCTAAAGAATGTCTAATGGGTGAACAAGTCAAAACCTCTTTTAGGAGTATAAAAGATAAATCAAATGATGTTCTTGATCTCATTTATACTAATTTGTGTGGCCCTGCTAGAGTTAAAAGTTTTCAAGGTGAGAGATATTTATGCTAATAATTGATGATTATTCTAGAGTCATGTGGGTTACTTTTATGATAGAAAAATTTGAAGCATTTGAAAATTTAAAAATCTTTAAGGCTAAAGTGGAAATTGAAACATGATTGAAGATTAAATGTTTAAGATCAGATCATGGTGGTGAATTCACATCTAGTGAGTTTAATAACTTTTGTGACAAGCATGGTATAAGAATCCAATTTTTCTGCTCCCCAGACACCTCAGCCGAATAGAGTTGTGGAAAAGGAATAACAAAACTATCTTGGATGCTACTAGAACAAAGATGATGGAAGATAGTCTACCTCATATCTACTGGAGAGAAGAAGTGAGAACAATGGTTTATACATTCAATAGAGTACATATAAAAGGGGAAATCGGTAAGACAACTTATGAATTATGGTTTGACACAACACCTACAATTAAGTATCTTAAAAATTTTGGTAGTAAATGTTATAACAAAAGAGATGATATTATTGGAAAATTTGATCCTAGATGTGATGAAGGCATATTTCTTGGTTATTCTACTGAAAGAAAAGCATATAGGTGTTATAACAAGAGATTGCAAAGAATTGTGGAGAGTGCTAATGTCAAAGTAGATGAGCTGAAAACAAGTTAAATCAGATTTTATGAGAAGGAACCGACAATGGAAATGATTATATTTGAACTGGTAGCACCTTTATCGAAACAGAGAGTTCAACTAGTTACTCTGGCAACATCAAAGAATTCTACAGTAACTGAAGAAAAGGGAAGAGGAACAAATAGTCAAAACACTCATACGTATGTGAGATTGAATCATTTATAAGATCAAATCATTGGGGATAAGAACAATGGAGTGATGACAAGAAGAAGAATGGCAACTAATGAGGTATGTTTAATTTCACAAGTTGAAATAGTATCAGTAATTGAGGCATGTAGAGATGAATACTGGTTGAAAGCTTTGGAAGAAGAATTAGATCCGATTGAGAAAAATAACACATGGACCTTGGTTCCTCGGCCTAAAAATAAAAATGTTATTGGAACTAAATGAGTTTTTAGGAATAAATTGAATGAGGATGGTCAAGTCATAAGGAATAAGGATAGATTGATTTGTAAAGGATATTCTCAAAAGGATGGAATTGATTATGCAGAGACTTTTGCACCTATAGCTAGAATTGAAGTTGTAAGATTATTTATTGCCTATGTTGTTTATAAAAACTACAAGGTTTATTAGATGGATGTTAAATGTGCATTTTTGAATGGGGATCTTGATGAGGAAGTTTATATTGAGCAACCTGAAGGTATTTCATTATCAGATGATATAGATATGGTTTGCAGGTTAAGGAAGGAAAGCTTTCTATGGATTGAAACAAGCACCTAGAACTTTGTATGCAAGGTTGGATAAATATGTTTTAAAAATTAGGATTACTAAGGGAAGTGATAACAATAATTTATATTATAAAATTACTGATGATGATATACTAATAATTGAAGTATTTGTTGATGACATTATTTTTGGAGGTGAGGATAAGTTATGCATAGAATTTTCCAAAAATATGGAAAAAGAATTTGAGATGTCTATGATTGGTGAGATGAAATTTTTCTTAGGTTTGCTGATTACTCAAACGGACAGAGGTATTTTCATCTTTCATACTAAATATGCTAAGGAATTTTTGAAGAAATTGGGTATGGGATATTCTAAACTGGTAAGTACTCCTATGTTTACAAGTGATAAATTTACAAGAAAATATGTTTATGCATCGGTAAATCCTACAAGATACAAATCTATAATTGGAGGTATTATTTATTTGACTCGGACTAGGCCTAACATTATGAATGTTGTTTGTATTGTTTCAAGATTTTAGAGTGATCCTAAAGAAAATAATGAGATGGTGGTGAAAAGAATTTTTAGATACTTGCAAGGTACATCAGAATATGGCTTGTGGTACCCTAAGGATGATAACTTTACTTTATGTGCATATACAGATGTTGATCGGGCTGGAGATGTTGATGACCAAAAAAGGTACTTCTAATGGAGCTTTCTTTCTTGGAAAGAAGTTGGTTTCATGGATCAACAAGAAACAATCATGTACTTCTTTATCTACTGCTGAAGTTGAGTATGTTGTTGTTGCTACTAATTGTACACAAGTTTTTTGGATGATGCAAATGTTGAAGGATATAAAGGTGGATTGTGATGCACTAGTAGTTATTCACTGTGATAACTCTGCTGCTATTGATATATCAAAGAATCTAGTATTTCATTCTAAAACAAAGCACATATCTACCAAGTATAACTTTTTGAAAGAAAGGCGGAATACAATGGAGTTAGACTAGTTTATGTGAACACTAAAGAGTAGGTTGCAGATATTTTCACTAAAATTTTGTCCAAGGAAACATTTGAGTACCTGAGAGAAACATTGGGAGTTTCTTACCCTCTGCTAAAGACTTGATTGATGCAATTTGGCTTCAATCAGGCATGTATTATCAAAGATACTATTTATTCTAGAACTAATGTGGGGATGCTACTACTCAGGGGGAGTAGTCAGCTTTGTGATTCAGAGGCTTATATTTTTCCTTAGATATTTTTGTCAGATTTATGGCATTGATGTCAAAGGGGGAGAGATATTGATTTGAAAAAGGAAGATAAATTTAGAGCTTTACAAAGATATTATTCATAGGGGGAATTTGAGCTATCTATGGGAGATTGTTGGTTGTCTTCCATTAGGGAGACTTATTCAGTATTTCTTGGTACTTAAATGTTTTTCACATATAGTACTGCCATCAATGCCAAAGGGGGAGATTGTTGGCTATTTGGTGGAATTGATTATGTTTTGCATTAATGTTTTTTCATTGATACCAACACTAGCTATTTGGATGATGTACTGACACCCTTCTAGTCCTGATAAGCTGAGTGGTTTTTTGTTAATTTCAATTTGGCATGATACGGTAGGCTCCAATATAGTCTAGTATTGGAATTGGCTTGTTTGTGATACTTATACTCATATTTGGTTAGTTAGTTTTGGTCTGGAGATCGGATGCTATTCTTCTTTCTTAGAAGATTGGTTTCTGGTTCCGATGAGGGTTTCATCAGCATAGATTTTTGTAGAGATCTTTGATGAATTGCATAAGTGGTGTTGGTGTAGCTTCTGGTGGAGTTCTAGGATGTTGTTGATGATCATGTTCGAGAATTAGTGGTTGGAGACCATTGCTATGGCATGTCGACTTATGCTTGGTCCCGGTTGATCTAGGTTATGGATCGACTTTAATGTAATGTGTGGATAGGCCATATTAATGTATTTTCGAGATGTCTTATGTGTTGATATTATTTGTGTGGTCAAAGGCTGACATGGTTTGTAAAAAAGTAATTGGTTTATTATCTGGTGGCTGACCTGATTTTTTATGGTCAAGGGTTTATATATATATGTATGATCTCATTATAGATCATCATAGTAATTGTTAGAGGTCATGGTCAAGGAATTTAATGTGCAAATAATGTAATATCATTTAGGAAGAGGAGTTTATCGATCACTGAAGATCAAATTGGGTTTATGTAAGAGGATTTAGTCCTTCAGTATCGAGCATAACAAGAAGTGTACTCAGGCATAGGAGATGCTATCTTTTGCAGTTCAACACTTCTCTAGATTGTAGTCTGGATTTCTATGTAGTCACTGAGGCTTGTTTTGTGATGACCAGTGCACTCTAGGTTGTTGGCCTTCCTGCAAGTGCAAGCCCCTCATTTGTAATTCACATAGTTATTGAAGAAGTATTATCTCACAATGAGTAGGTTTCCCATTGTGGTTTTTCCCTTTACTAAGTTTTCCACGTACAAATATTGGTGTCATGTTGATGGTATTTATTTTGTCATTGTTATTCTTAATTTGTTTATCTTCTATTCCAATATTAATTTTTTTGGTTCCATTATTAGAGTTTAAAATTTTTAATGGTTCTGGTAATCCGTGACAACTGATTCACCCCGCCACTAAGTTGTCTTCTAGTTATTTGAACTATCTAAAAATGGCAACTCAATCTAGTTGTACATTCAACCCCTACCAGAAGGAGAGTCCTAGATTTGATGGTAAAAATTATAAAATATGAAAGGAGTGGATGAAGATTCATCTTAGATGTCTTGGAGCTGAAGTTTGGGAGATAGTGGAGAAATGGTATATACCTCATGATCCTAATTCTAGAACATTGGCACCTGCTAATGAACATAAGAGAGCTAAAAATGATGTTACAACAAAAGAAGCATTGTTGAGCACACTATCTGATGAAAACCTATTGAATTTCATAGAGTTGGAGAATGCAAACTAGATATTGGCAAAGCTTGAAACTCTTTATGAAGGTAACCAAGCAGTAAAGATTACAAAACTTGAAGGTCTTTGGGTCAGATATTAAACTTTGTAGATGGAAGAAGATGAGAAGATAAGTTCTCTCATGGATAGAGTAAATGAGATTGTTAGGGGAATCAAATGATGGGGTAGATCAGTTAGTGAGGATAAGATTGTGTCAAAGGTTCTAAGAGTTCTACCTCTTACTTATAAGATGAAGGATAATGCAATCAAATAAATTTGGACAATGTCATGTACCCTTATTACGAGAGATACACTACTTGGGAAATTGACTACTTTTGAACTTGATGAACTTGGAGATCAGAGTGCTGCTAAAATTGAGACTGCATTTAAAGAATCTAACTTCGTTAAGAAAAAGATATATTAGAACGAATTGTATGTTAAATAATTGGAGGACATCAAAAGTGAAGACAAAGAACTTGAAGAGTTGGAAGCCTTGATTGCTAGAAGAATTCCTAATGGACTGACAAGAAGTAAGTATGAAGGAAATGCGTCTTTTAAATGTTTTTCATGCAATAAGATTGGTCATTTTTCTTCTAGATGCACTGAAAGAGATGCTAGGAATCATAAAAGATTTGTGAAGAGTTATAAACATAATTTGAAATATCAAAACAAACCTAGATTTAGAAGGAGTAAGGATGAATCATTCTATTATGTTGGTGATGATGATTTTGGTATTACCGGTGATGATGATGATGATGATGATGATGATGATGATGATGACAATAATGATGACGATGAACCTGTAAGTCAAACCATCAATGGAAGATCAGGTAAAGATTGGGTCTTTATTGCTATCAAGTACGATTCTCTGGAACCTATCATTGAAGCAAGTCATACTAAATAAAAGGCTTTAGCTGCTAAAATTTAAGAAAAGGATGAATGGGTTATAGACAGTGGATGCTCACATCACATGACCAGTGACGAAAGAAAATTTCACTCACTACAAGAATTTTATGGTCGACTAGTCAGATTTAGAGACAACAAGTCATGTAGGATCAAAAGCAAAGGAACAATATCATTGGACGGCAAGACTAATACTAATAATTTTTATTATGTTGAAGGCTTGAAGCATAATCTTTTAAGTGTAGATCAGATGCTAGATAGATAGGTTGGATCTTGATAAAAAATTGGGTAGGATGAAAGGGCTTGTTCTTGACCTTGATTTGTTTAAAGATTCATTTCTTTTGATTTTGGATTATCCTCTTGACATGGGGAAGGAGTTTGGATAATCATGGGAGATTCTTAGAAGGTTTCAACATTTTGACTTGACGAGAAAGGATTTTGAATGAGACTCTCTCAATCATGACTTGTATTAGATTACATTTGTGCTATGGATACCCCTTGTGATATTGTGTTATTGGATAGAAATGGTGTCAATTTCTCTTGTGTAACTTGAAGGGATGATGAAATGGTGGATAGATATGATTTATTTTGATTTTGGTTAAATGGGATTTTGTTTGGGTTCAAAGATATTTGGTTTTGGTTGAAAGGGTTTTGATTTGGGTTGAAAGAGGTTTGATTTGGGTTGAAAGAAGTTTGATTTTGGTTGAAAAAGGTTTGTTTTGGGTTGAAAGAGTTTTGGTTTTGGTTGAAAGGAGTTTGAATGCTGGGTTGATGTGATTGGTATGTTTGATATGTTGGGTTGAAAGAAGGTTGAATGTTAGGCTGATGTGATTGGTATGTTTAATATGTGAGGTTGAAATAAGGTTAACATGACTCTAATGTTGGTTGAACTGAGGTAGGAATGATTTTGTTGAAGAATTAAGGTTGGCATGTTTGAATGGTCTCACAAGAAAATAAGGTTGGCCTGATAATGATTCCCTTGTGGTTATCACTTCTCTCATCATTTTTTCTAACCAATCCATATGGTTGTTAGGACTAGCCATGTCTCTCATCTATTGTTGCAAAGTCTTGATTCATTGAGCTAAGGTTTTTATAGATGGTGATAGAATACGAATGGAAGGGATGAATTCTCCACCTTCCCTACAAAATCTATAATGTAAATCCATGATGTTTGCTTGATTGGTTTGTACCTAGGATCACAACATGTAAGATGTCTTCTACATTTCTAGATTGCTACAATGTTTGATTAATGTGTTGATCTTGAGAAGCTTGTTTGCTATGGGGTTTTGATATTTTTGATATTGAAACTTGACTTTGTTGAGGGGTTTGATCTTGTTTATGTTGAAACTTGACTTTGTTGAGGGATTTGATCTTGTTGATGTTGAAACTTGACTTTGTTGAGGGGTTTCATCTTGTTGATATTGATGTTGCAAAGACATAGTAGCAAGCAAATAAAACAATCTAAAAACAATATAGAGAGAACTTGTTTAAAAGACTTGTTAAAATCCTCATGAATGTTGATATGCTTTTCAAGACCCCATTTTGTTTTTGATAGTATTATGGTAATTTGATAGCACATAAAGAAGACTCTCTTGAAGACAAAAGGTCACAAGTATTACCATAACCCACATCTTGATACTTCATCAACTCAAATAGCCCAGTCACACCCTAGGGTGCCCCTATTTTTTTGCCTTTTGTAGAAATTGAACCAAAGAAGATTGCTCATCAATTGGCATGTTATCTTGGGAGATATATGGTGAGTGTCTTGGGGGTGGATTCTTCCCCACCTTTGCATTGTGATAATTCAAGTGTTTGGTTACTGACTTTGTTTGGCCTCTAAATCCTAAGGTTTTTTATTAGGATTCCATTCAGGTGGGCATAAATCCGACGTATTTAATCATCACTATTCTATTCCAGCGCCCGTTGCTTACAATTTTTATTGCAAACACATTTATTTTAGAGTGGCTTGGATTACTTAGCTTTATTCATTACCACTTTAGGTCGTTCCCTCTCACTTGGCCTTATGCGCTACTTGGGAGGCAGGCCTTCCAAGGGTTTTATTCTAATGCCAAAATTGAAAGAAAGCATAAAAGAGGTGGTTCTGTCTTTTTTATTAGCATTATACCTATCACCTCACAAAAACGTAAAATATTATTCTATTTATTTTGCAGTTGCAATGATTCTCTACTCTAAGTGGTGATGTTGCTCCACACAAGCATAGTATTCATTTTTAATCCTCATAGCAATTTGTGAAGTAAAGGATTTTTTGCTTTTTTGAGTCTTTTCTTCTGATCATGCAAGCTTATACTGCAACGTCATTTTAAATATTGGACCCTTTGAAGACTTTGTGTGTGATAAATTATTGTATCCTATTGGCATTAGGTTTCCTCAATTTACCTTTTTGCCTTAATGATCCTTTGGTTTGCTTTAAGCTTCCTCTTGTGTTGTCTCCTCTTTCTTGCACCTGAAATATTGAATTTAACCCTTCGTGTCATCAAATTAGACCTATCTCATGCAAAAAAAATTGCATTTTCCATAATTAGAAAATATTTATGGGTTAGGTGTACAAAACTAGCTAACTAAGAAATGAAAAAATTCAATTCAATTCTAACCCCTTCTGGTAATTATGGAGCAATTTTAGCAATTGCAAGACATTATGAAAGCAATTGTGAATTAATATGACATGAATTTTGAATTGATATTTGTGACTGGGAATTTCTACAATGTTAATTGCGAACCTCCAATTTTTGGGTTTGTATGTACCTACGAAATTAAAGAAATCAAAGAATGAAGTTTACATCTCTTTGTTCACATCAGGTTCACCATTTGTATTAGGGTTAAAATCATCATAATTAATCAGATTATAAAAGCGAATCACAAAGTCTAATATAATTAGAATTAATCCTAAATAACATTCGAATAATGTAAAATCAATTGAATTGAGCAAATGAATCTAATTAAGACTCCCTCAATCGATTTCACAAAGCTTCCATTGCTCTTCTCCTTACCTACCACAAATAAGAGAAAAACCTACAAACAAGAGAGTGCAAGAATAATTGTTGAAAATTGCAAGAAGAATCAAAATTGAATTAACTTTCCAGAATAAATAATTATAATGAGATCAATCCTTTAATTTAAAGGAGATCAAAACCCTAACGAAAACCCTAAGGGTTGAATGCATGAAATAAAATAATTATTAAATGCCTAAAAAAGCTTCCTAAATTTAGCTTAAGTGAACAAAAAAAAGGTGACTTAATTACTTAATCAACATGATTAAATTAATTAAGTAAATAAAACCTTTTACTCTAACAGATTTAGCTCTATAGAAAACGAGATATGTTTTTGACCATCTCTTACTAGCCACAAAGGGGTAATATGAATCCCTATCTTAAAAGTGAAATAATTTTGAGCTAATAAATCAAAATTGGTGAAGAATAGACTAGGAAAAATGGGCCAAATATAGCTCAATAATTGCTAACCAAACAATTTGAAACTTGCATTAGGAAGAGCTCAACCAACGTTAGAAAGGCAATATCTAACTCATTTAGGTATCACATGAGATATAAATCATATCCAATCTTGTTTAAGGATTTCAAGCTTCCAAACCCAATCATATGTATTATATTAAGAGACACTAAGTAATTATTCATTAAATTTAATTTTTTTTTTAAAACATGAATACAAGAGCCCAAGGGTGAGCTTCGAAACAAACAACTAGAGACAAGTACGTAACTAATGGCTCATAGATAGCCCTTTGCACAACTCATTTCCATACCATAATGAACTATCGAAATGATCTTATCATAAAAAGCACAATGGCTCTAGAAATGAACCTTTATAACAAGAAGATAATGACGATCAAGATCATTCAAAGCTTCGTGCCCATCAAGAGTGGAAAAAAATGGTAATGATGAAGAATAATCTTCAAAGATCCATTACTTTCCAGTTCTCTAATAATCCATGTGGCACATAAAGCTAAGCATTGAGGTTGTGTAGAAAGTAACATTAATCAAGCAAAATAATGTGAGAAGCAATGCAGCTGTCAATCCACACGATAAAAACCTCCACTGCATTCAATGAAGGCACAATAATATTATATATTTCCCTCTATTGTTCAGTAGAAGATGAAGCGATTGAATTTGTATTGGTTATTATTTCAAATAAAAGAAATCAAAAGACACCTCATCTGCTCTAGGGAACACTACTCAGAATTTGAAATGAAACTAATGAATTCATGTGTTATATGTTTCATACTTAGGAAATGAAAGAACCAAAACAAACATCCCATGCATTCTAGGGGACACTACTCGGAGTTTCGAACGAAACGAATGAATTTGTATCGTTTATATATTTCCCTTTGTTGCAGTGTAGAAGATGAAGAAATCCATTTTGTTTTCATCTATCCTGCTCTAGTTTAACTTTGCAAAGCATTTACTTGAATCTTTGTTGCGGTGAACAGAGGGGCGAAGGGAAAAATTTTCTCAAACAAAATAAAGTTCATGGAGGGTGGAGGTAATAGTTGGCAAATAGTACAATGGAAGGAAAGACGTAAACAAAAGTGGGAGCCTTTGCAGAGTGGTCAAGGGCGGGTTTGACAAAGAATGAGCGAAATTGATCTCTTGGTAAATCATTTCAAGGTTGATTTCCCACATGATAAGGAGATATTTTGTTACAAAGTGGATATAACCATCGCACATTCTTAGGGGGCTTCTGGAAGCGGGACTAATATGTCTATCGCACTTAAGAGATACATTTTGAACAAATTCATTGAAGACAATTTGGGTAATAGAAGTCCTGGGTAAGATGGGATAGAGAACTTGTATAGCCCGATCGAATTGGAGTAGGGAGATTTTACAGTGGAGCCCTGTGAACTTGGAGAGAATGGCATCATCAAGTATTATGGACGGTAAAGAAGGAGTTGTTGAAGATGTTCGATGCAGCTGTAAAGGAGTATCTCAGGAGAAACTACACAATTGTGGGACAAGTTTTCTACAGCTGAAAATGGGTTTTCAATGAGTCTCAGGCCTAAGTATTGTGGACTACTATTAACGGTCGTTAAGGTAAGACAGTTAAGTACGTAGAGTTTCCTTGTTTGGACCTCAGCCCCGATAAACAAAATTATGTTCCTATGGAGTTCTGTAAGATTTGGGAAGGGTTATTTGAACTCTGACCAGGAAGAAGCATTGAAGATGGTCGTCAAGCTATCGGTGAGGTGGAACAAAATCGTTGAAATCATGGGAAACAAAAAAGAACCTACACAATAAGTTTCTATTGATTATGCTGACATTTATTCATTGAATCGGGATGCTAGTCTCAACATTTTTCATTTGATTGTATTGTGAATTACCATTTTCTGCGGTTACTTATATTTTGAGCATCAATATTTGTTCCTCCATTTGAAGTCGTTGAAGTATTTGTTGCCATATTATGAAGATTTTATTTTCAAGTTTTCTGTATGTGTCGTGTAGAAAGGTTCACAATAGAGATGAAAAATGGACCAACAACCAATTGTAGGATAGGATGCTCAAGTGTTTTAGAGTGCTTCAAGGGAAGAATGTAACAAATTGAAGTCTAAACAATTATTCCAATAAACAAAATGAAAAAGAAACTAATTTCGAAATGTGTTGGTAAACAAATTTGTCACTGTGAATTCTCCTTTAAAATTGATCCTGTTCATCCAAAGAGTAGTGACAACCATTACAAGAGTTGGAGAGATTGCAATCAATCTGCAATCTTCCTATGCGTTTGAGAAGGGCAGCTCCCTCGTATGATGGGGGTATTTGAGATTTTTGTGTACTTTTAACCTGAAAGTACATAAAGGAGAAAACATATAACTAAGAAATATAAAGAACAGAAACCTCAACCATAGACATACAAATATCGATTGAGATTTCACAACAGATAACTATTACAAAGGGGAATTTAAGCACAATATAAGTTTAACTCACAAATATCTCAACATACGAAGAGATGGGTAACTCTAGCACACCCAAACCAAGATACCAAAGCTTGATTGTGTTTCATTACATTAATTGCATGAACTGTAAGCATTCCAATAGATGACAAATGATTTGCACATAGACAAAAGATATCACTAATTTGACATACAAAAGATTAGTAATAATAACTTAAGAAGCACATCTAGCACATACGAGCTAAATGCATCATTTATTATCTTCATGAGACTATACAATCTCAAGAACTCTTCTATACAAAGTGCAAACATAAAATTCATCAAACTATTTCTCTAAGAAGTTCTCCATAGTCTCTCCTATCTCCCCGTGTCTCCCTTCTTTACAAATGAATTGGCCTTCTATTTATAGGCATCTTGCAATAACTACCTTAATAACCAACTCATAAGCCCTTTGTAACCACTTAGTATAACTTCCTAAATAGCTATCTAGGAAAACCAACTTAGGTAACCATTTAGGATAACTAGCTAAGCCAATGCTTAGAATAACCAACCGGAGAAACCACTTAATAAAACTACCCAAGTGACTAATTAAAATAACCACCCTTTACAAAGACAAATTAGGATAACTAACTTAGGAAAACTACCTAAATCAACACTTAGAATAACTACATTTTGAAGACAAGTTAGGATTTACCTAACTTTTACAAAAATTATGCCCAAATTCTAACGTAGTTACAAATAAGTGACATAAATCATTTTACAAAGTGTCTAGCAAAAGTTAATTTTAAAGAATAACCAAATCATTGATCTTGTTGAGGTAGCTTTCCATTTTTGTTAGCTTCTTCTCTGACACTAAAAAGCACCTATCTTGGTCTCCTAGTTTGTACCAACAACTCTCCATCATCAAGCCATTTGAGAATTAAAATTCGCATCTTCTTGACTCCACAGTTTAATTGCAACTCAGACACTTGAGGCAAGTCCATAATCCTTTGTACTTTGGACTTTCTAAATGCAGAGAAATATGGCGGAATTTGGCTTCAACCTGTCGATAACATTTTTTTGCATTTCTTTTCATTTTCTAAAAACTTTGATGGGCATCTATACTGCTTCCAAAGCTTCCATTTTAACATTGCTTAAAGATTAGCACAAAGACTTTTGGATTATGTCTTTACAGTCTGGGACTGGTTTACACAATGAGATGACAATTCTTTAAAGAATTTTGTTTGTAGTTCGTCCAAAGCTTTGAAAATGTTTCTAGTAAATCCAACTTGTGTAGAACCCGCAATCATAGCTTGATAATGAGACATCATTTATTGAAAGCATTTTGTCATACAAATCATGAAGAATTCTATCCAACTTTTTTCAGGTTCCATGTCAATGATTCCATGTTTTACATGCATGGGCTTTTCCAACTACAATATCTGACATAAATCTTCCTCCCATTGAATTTTAATGGATGTTTATGGGTTCTTCGAAAACTCTCATTTCGATGCATGGAGAAAAGGTGTTAGCAAATATGTCATTTGGATTTACTTTTGTCAATTATATTGCCTCAAAGACTTTCTACTCTTTTGCAACAAAAACATCTTGTGCTTTTTACAATCACCGCAATCCATTACAACACCTCTCTCTTCTATATTCTGCATGCATGTTAACTTGTCAAAATTGACACCGCAACATTGGATAAAGATTAATATGCTTTGATAGATGTTTGAATCACATTCAAGAGCACTCATTATAACTCTTGAGCAAGGAGGATGACAACCTGACTAAATAATATGGGTTTAAACCTGCTTTTTGTATTGCTTCAAAGTTTCTAAAGCATCTTTAACGGCTCCATTTTGTGCTTGGTCTGTAAGCATAAAACTCCACGCAAAGACATCTCTTTGCAGCATTTTGTCAAACTAATATCATGCATTTTATTTGCTTCAATCTGGAACTTTGTTGCTGCTACTTCCATTTAGGCATGAAGGTGATAATGTTGAATATCAGCGTGGAACGTGGCCTTACACTCATCATTTGCATGTTTTAAATTTTTTAAAACATAGTCATCGATTACATCTTCCAAATGACCTAGAACTCTTCATTTTCTTGAAAGTGTCTGAAGTCCTTTCAGAATCAATTATAATAACTAATTCTTGATGAACGAGAATATATCGGCTTCTTAGGAACTTTATGAACTTGGTCAATTCGCTAATTATAACCATGTGGGTGCTTTGGAAATTAATTCATCTCACCAAAACATCAGTGCTGTTGAATACTTTCAAACCTTTGTAAAGTGACTGATAATGGTTTTGACTCTTGATAAAAGCTAATAAATTTCTCTTTTTATTGACGACTTTCATAACTACGTAAACTTGCCGGTAACACCCTTGTTGTCGCTGATAACATTGATGAGTTCACCATAATAATTATTTCAAATTTTTGGTGTTTTTCACAAGTGGGCCAACTCATCGATAAACATTACCAAATCTTCAAAAGGGAGCTAACTATATTTGATGTCCCCTAAACTTTTGATAAGTATGGGTGGTGGAATGAATAAGTTTTCTCAAACTAATCTTCACCTTGAATGAATAATAAACCCAAGTGCATCTTCACTCCGTCAGTGATTTATATAAACGCCACAACTTGCCGATAAGAAAGTAAAACTCTAACAATTTGCTGATAAGAATGGTTGGTGGAGTAATTTGCAAAAGTGCCTCAAATTGCCAACATTCGGATCCTTTGAGATGAAAAACCCATGTGTAAAAGATTATTTGTTAACTTGGTCAACTTATCAAAAATGGTCGATGGAGATATAAAATGGAGATAGCATTTGCCATTTCAATAAGTTATGAGTCTTGTGCGAAACACCGATTTGTATTGGCTTGAAATGCTTGAAGATATTCATCGGCAAATCGGTAACTTAGGTCACTTTTCCAAATTGTCGATGGAGAAAATAAAGAACTCTTGCACCATTGAGAAGACTTTTGGCCAATGATTCAACCTTCTTTTGTCAATGCAATTAGTGAAATGAAGATCGGTTGGCGAGTTTTGAATGGCTTCAAAAGTGCCAACAACACATTATTTTCATTTCTCCATTGGCCTTTACCACTTACATTTTTCTCACCATCGGTAGCTTTCTCATTTTGAACACATATAATCATTTATGTTTTGCAAATAAAATATGGTCATTAATTCAACATTAGCAAATGTGAGAGAAAAAGTTTACAAGTGAAGTCATCAACCCTTACTCTTAAACCAATATGAGAAGGTTGTAGAAGTTCATTTTATCAATGCTTTTGAATCATTATAATTCGTTTCCTTGGAAATTGTTAATTTTCTTCATAGATCTGCTGATTTGAAAATAGAGAATAACACATAACTTTCAAGTGAGACAATATTTGGCCATGAAATTTACTATTTTGAAGAATTTGACATGAAAATTTTGAAATTTTTACTGATTTGAAAATAGGGCTAACAGGTGGCTCTGACTGGGGACAAGGACTACAAAGGACACAAAATGGATCCAACATCTCTTCACTGATGAGTGCATTATTCATTGGGAAACAAAGTCACCAAAAAGAGGAGAGAACAAGAGAGACTTATTGGAGAGGCTAGACACAAACCAAAAATAGGACAAACACAACCAAAACATCAGACTAAATATGTACATGGTAGGCAAAGCCTACCTCAAATTTCTCCAAGATGATCATACAAAGTCATTAACAGGCTGAGAGAAATAAGAACCTATCCAGAAAAGTGATGAGTATTTGTATAACACCTAGAAGCTCCAAAGGTTGAGATGATCAACATGTATAAGATAAGAAATATCTTTGACTAACAGACTAAACAACCATATCTCATCATAAATTTGCGAGATCTCTTGAAAGATTTGGGTACCACTTTGAACATTATTGGAAATTTGCTGAATATTCTGAAGCATACCCATATCCTCTATCTGAAGATTCCTCTAATAGTCTATTTTGTAACAAATCAATCCACAAATTGGACAACCTTCATATAATTTGAGAAGTGAAGAAGCTTGAGCTAGTACAAGTATTGAATCTTTTCCTTGAATGTTAGCTACTATAGAAAAGCATTCATTTGAAAACAAAGGATTGATGTAGACGTTTTCACCATAGAAGAAATCAGCATTTGGAGCTTTCAAGCACCAATCTAGGGTACAAACATCATGAGAGTTAACTTTATTAGCTTCCTTCATTAGATCATCCATTATCTCATTCCTTACTTCACTATTGGCACTATTCCCAACGCTATCCTTTGATATAGGTGAGTCTTCTTGATCTAAAAATTCAAAAAGTAGATTTCTATGAACTTTGAATTCTTCATAAGGCATAAATTGCACTTCCACCGAGGTTGATACACCTACATACATTTCACTTTCATCTTTCTCGACAATACCCACATAGCCTTCTATATTCTCTTGACTCAAGGATTCCTCTATATGAAACTCTTCATGAAATTTGAAAACTTCATATTCAGGTTGCATATATGATAAATACTGGATGCTCAGAGACTCATCCTCTTTCACTTGGGGCTGATCTGGAACTTCATCAATATCTTCAAAAGTAAATGTCATCATTTTTTAAAGAAAAGAAGATATTTCCAAATATCCACTTGTGGTTGACTCCATTGGTCATGGCAATGAAAGGTTGCTCAGAAGTTACTGAAACTTTGACATCATCAATTCCTCTATCATCTCCATTGATTAGTGATGGCATAATAGGAATGTCTTCTCGATAAAGAAAGTCATCATCTGGAGCATTGAGAAACCAACTAGAAATAAAAGCTACTTGAGATTCATCTTTATGCATCTCCTCTTTACCATTCTCTTCATTCTTGGGCTGAACGCATGCTTGGAAAGAATTTGATACCTTTTCTTAAAGCTCCTTGTTTTCAAATTGATGAAGGATTTCTTTCTTGCTGTGATAATCTTGATAATGCTCATTGCATCCATGGATGCAATCTTCATTTTGTTCATCACTCACATCCTCTTCATAATGCTCATGGCATATAGTAAGTTGGAACATAATCTTCTTTTTCTTCAACACACACTTCATCTTGATATTTCTTTTGAAATGTATCCTTATGAGCTAATGTGGCTTCATCTTCCTCAACACATGCATAATGTGATAGATCTTTTTCAAAACTTGGTTCACAAGACATCTCATCAAAAATATGCACATCTTCAAGAAAATAATTTTCTCCCTCCTCTTTTTGTTCAATCATTTGCAATTTTTGAAGCAAGGAAGGCTGAACATTGTTAGGATTAAGTTCCCTATCTCCATAAAAGCTTTTCAAAAATTGAACTTGTTCAACATCATAAAGATCTTGATTTGTTTGAGCAACAAGTGAAACAGGAGGATCTTTTTCTTCATCATTGTTGTTGTCTTCATCTGGTTCAAGTAAATGATCATGAGCAAGAAATAATTTTACCCTTCCTTCTTTCTCTTCAATTAACTATTTAGGATCATCAAGACATTGATTCTGTTGACAAACTGGTAGAGGAGAAAAATCACTTTTGTCTTCATCTATCTTGATTGTTGTTGATTTGGGTAAATGATCACGAGCAAGAAAGCCAATTTCTTTTCCATCCTTTTCTTCAATCTTTCATAACACTTGACATAAAGAGGGATGAATCTAATCATGAGTAAACTGCACGCCACCATAAAATCTCTTCAAGAATTCAATTTGTATGGGCTCATCAGGAACTTGCTTCTTCTGATATAAATAGTATTCATCATCACTTTCACTATCACTTTCCAGCTTTCCTTTGTACCAAACCAATGTTCTAAATTCGATCTTTTAGATAGAGTCACCAACCTTCATTCTGAAGAAGGTAACTTAAAAGTTTTGAGGAACAAAGCACACTGGTATTTCACTCCCCAACAGAGTCGCCAAAAATATGTTGGTAAATAGATTTGTCATTATCAATTCTCCTTTAAAATTGACCCTGTTCGCCCAAAGAGCGGTGACAATAGTTCCAATAGTTGGAGAGATTGCAATCAATCTGCAATCTTCCTCAGTGTTTGAGAGGGGCAGCTCCCATGTATGATGGGGGTATTTGACATTTTTGTGTACTTTTAACCTGAAAGTATATAAAGGAGAAAACATATAACTAAGAAATATCAAGATCAAAAACCCCAACAATAGACATACGAATACCGACTGAGATTTCACAACAGATAACTATTAAAAAGGCGAATTTAAGCACAATATAAGTTTAACTCGCAAATATCTCAACATATGAAGAGATGGGTAACTCTAGCACATCCAAACCAAGATACCAAAGCTTGATTGTGTCTCATTACATTAATTGCATGAATTGTAAGCATTCCAATAGATGACAAATTATTTGCACATAGGCAAAAGATATCACTAATTTGACATACAGAAGATTAGTAATAATAACTTAAGAAGCACATATAGCACATACGAGCTAAACGCATCCTTTATTATCTTCATGAAATTATACAATCTCAAGAAGTCTTCTATACAAAGTGAAAACTAAATTCATCAAACTATTTCTTTAAGAATTTCTCCATAGTCTCCCCTCTTTCCCCGTATCTCCCCTCTTTACAAATGAATTGGCCTTTTATTTATAGGCATCCTAAAATAACTACATTTATAACCAACTCATAAGCCCTTTGTAACCACTTAGTATAACTTCCTAAAAAGCTATCTAGGAAAACCAACTTAGGTAACATTTAGGATAACAACCTTAGCCAATGCTTAGAATAACCAACTGGAGTAACCACTTAATAAAAATATCCAAGTGACTACTTAAAATAACCACCCTTTAAAAAGACAAGTCAGGATAACTAACTTAGGAAAATTACCTAAATCAACACTTAGAATAACTACCTTTTGAAGACAAGTTAGGATTTACCTAACTTTTACAAAAATTATGCCCAAATTCTAACTTGTAGTTACAAATAAGTGACATAAATCGTTTTACAAAGTGTAACTAACAAAAGTTAATTTTGAAGAAAAACCAAACCATTGATCTTGTTGAGGTAGCTTTCCATCTTCGTTAGCTTCTTCTCTGACACTAAAAAGCACCTATATTGGTCTCTTAGTTTGCACCAACAACTCTCCATCATCAAACCATTTAAGAACACAAATTTGCATCTTTTTTACTCCACAGTTTAATTGTAACTCAGACACTTGAGGAAAGTCCATAATCCTTTGTACTTTGGACTTTCTAATTGTAGAGAAAGGTGGCGGAATTTGGCTTCGACCTGCCGACTGCATTTCTTTTCGAGTTTCTAAAAACTTTGATGGGCATCTATACCGCTTACAAAGCGTCCATTTTAACGTTGCTTAAAGATTACCACAAAGACTTTTGGATTATTTCCTGACACTCTGCGACTGCTTTACTCAATGAGATGAAAATTCTTTAAAGAATGTTCGTCCAAAGATTTGAAAACTTTTCCAGTAAATCCAACTTGTGTAGAACCCACAATCATAGCTTGATAATGAGACGTCATTTCTTCAAAGCATTCTGTCATACAAATCATGAAGAATTCTATCCAATTTTTTTTAGGTTCCATGTCAATGATTCCATGTTTTACATGCGTGCGCTTTTGCAACTATAATATCTGACATAAATCTTCCTCCTTTTGAATTGTAATGGATGTTCGTGGGTTCTTTGAAAACTCTCACTTCGATGTATGGAGAAAAGGTGTTGGAAAATATGTCATTTGGCTTTACTTTTGCCATTTATATTGCCTCAAAGACTCTAATATTTTTCAACAAAAACATCTTGTTCTTTTTACAATCACCACAGTCTATTACAACACCTCTCTCTTCTATATTCTGCATGCATGTTAACTTGTCGAAATTGAAACTGCAACATTGGATAAACATTAATATGCTTTGATAGATGTCTGAAACACGTTCAATAGCACTCATTCTAACTCGCGAGCAAGGAGGATGAAAACGTGACTGCATAATACGGTTTTACACCTGCTTTTTGCATTGCTTCAAAGTTTCTAAAGCATCTTCAACGGCTCCATTTTGTGCTTTGTCTGCAGCCATAAAACTCCACGCGAAGACATCTCTTTGCAGTGATTTGTCAAACTAATATCATGCCTTTTATTTGCTTCAATCTGGATCTTTGCTGCTACTGCTTCCATTTAGGCACGAAGGTGACAATGTTGAATATCAGCGTGGAACATGGCCTTACACTCGCCGTTTGCATTTTCTCTAAATTTGTTTAAACATAGTCACCGATTACATCTTCTAAATGACCTAGAACTCTTCATTTTCTTGAAAGTTTGAGAACTCCTTTCAGAATCAGTTATAATAACTAATTCTTCATGAACGAGAATATATCGGCTTCTGTGGAACTTTATGAACTTGGTCAAGTCGCTGATCATAACCATGTGGGTGCTTTGGAAATTAAGTCGTCTCACCAAAACATCGGTGTTGTCAAATACTTTCAAACCTGTGTAAACTGACCGACAATGCTTTTGACTCTTGATAAAAGCTAATAAATTTCTCTCTTTCTTGACGGTTTTCATAACTGCGTAAACTTATCGGTAACGCTGTTGTTGTCGCTGATAACATTGGTGAGTTCTCACCATAACAACTGTTTCAAATTTTCGGTATTTTTCACGAGTGAGCCAAATCATCGATAAACATTACCAAATCTTCAAAAGGGAGCTAACTATATTTGATGTCCCCTAAATTGCCGATAAGTATGGGTGGTGGAATGAATAAGTTTTCTCAAACTAATCTTCACCTTGAATGAATAATACATCCAAGTGCATCTTCACTCCATCGGTGATTTATAAAAATGCCACAACTTGCCGATAAGAAAGTATAACTCGAACAAGCTGCCGATAAGAATGGATAGTGGAGTAATTTGCAAAAGTGCCTCAAGTTGCTAACATTGGGATCTTTTGAGACAAAAAACCCACGTGCAAAAGCTTCTTTGTTAACTTGGTCAAATTAGTAAGTTACGAGTCTTGTGCGAAACACCGATTTGTATTATCTTGAAATGCTTTAAGATATTCATCGGCAAATTGGTAACTTCGGTCACTTTTACAAATTATCGATGGACAAAAATCAATTCTTGCACCGTTGAGAAGTCTTTTGGCCGACGATTCAACCTTCTTTTGTCAATGCAATTGGTGAAATGAAGATCGGTTGGCGAGTTTTGAATGGCTTCAAAAGTGTCGACAAGACATTATTTTCATTTCTCCATTGGCCTTTATCACTTGCATTTTTCTCAGTATCGGTAGGTTTCTCGTTTTGGACACATATAATCATTTATGTTTTTTTAATAAAATGTGGTCATTAATTCAACATTAGAAAAAGTGTGAGAGAAAGTTTACAATTGAAGTCATCAACCCTTACTCTTCAACCAATATGAGAAGGTTATAGAAGTTCATTTTATCAATGCTTTTGAGAAGGTTATAGAAGGTTTCCTTGGAGATTGTGAAATTTTTTTTATGGATCCGTTGATTTGAAAATAAAGAACAACAGATAACTTTCAAGTCAGACAATATTTGGCCATGAAAGTTATTATTTTGAAGAGTTTGAGATGAAAATTTTGAAATTTTTACTGATTTGAAAATGGGGCTAACAAAATGTCAATTATAAAATAGTTTTTTGTGAAATGAATTAAGTAGACGATTGCCATATTACAAAGAGAAATTATGCAAAGACTCAACAAAGAATGCATCTAGCATGGCTCTTGAAAATTATTTGTACAATTTCATGGTATATAAAAAAATCATAAGTGCCTAAATTCAGCATAATTGTATTATATTTGAAGAACATATAGATTTTAAAGTTATCTAAAATTATATAAGTTATCAAATGAGAAAACACATTAGAAAATAACACATAAAATAAAAGCACATAAATAAGTAAATTACGCTTCAATTACTTAAAAAGGGTCTAAGGATGGATGTAATGAACCCTAAAATATTGTATAAAAAATGACACTAAAATGGCTACGATATGTAATGTCAAGATTATAATATATTTTAATTTTTTATATTAAAATTTCTTCCTATTTGGTGAGGTTGTACATAAACAATAAATCTATTTTGGATTATATAAATAAAAAAACTAGAAGCCAATTTCAAACAAATATAAAATTAGACACTATAAAAGAGATAATCAACAAAATATTAAAAGAAAATAATCTTTACATGTAGAGGAAGATCTTCAAAATAAATATGGTAAAATTAAATAAAATAAGAAAACCAAGACATTGCAATAACATAACTCTATCATCTCACTTTAGCAATTACTCATGTTGACAATTGTATGGGTAGAATCATTGCCTATAAACAAGAGAGAATTTTTTCTAGCAAGTGCTATTGGTATAAAAAAGAGAGTTAATGTCATATAAGTACTAGCATGCTCCATTATTTGGTGATTCATATTTAGACATAATATTAGGGTTCACATACATACTAGCACACACTATTGCTAGGTGATCCTACTAAAGATGACCATGTTTAAGTATACTTTGTATTTGGGACTAGTAGCTACTTGTAAGGAATTAGGTCAATAATGTATGATAGATATGTGCATAGTTTATGCACCATTTTATAAAAATTCATATAAAACATGTATAATTTATTTTAAAGTAGATAAATATGTATATAATAAAATTAAATATCTCTACGAAAGGACATATGTGAAAAATGAAATGTCTCTAGAGATCATAATTGTAAATCCCCTAATGTGTCCCACTTGTGATCCATCATCATTATCAAATAAAATTAAATATTTTGTAAATGAATTAATGATTCAGTCTGACACATTTTTCATCTAAGAGAGATTGATTACATGCACTAGATTAAACTACCTTAGATAAAAATCCATAAGATTTAATGAAATCAATAATGGATCCCGCTATACACCTAATAAAATGGTAAAAAAAATATATTTTTCTTTACCTTTCAAAAGATAAAATGGTAAAAAAAAATCTTTTTCTTTATCTTTCCATAATCTATTTGTGATTATTCAATTGTCAATATAAATGTAATGTATGTCCACAAAATTTATAATTCAATATTTAGCAAGCTTACTTCTGAAGTTTTTAATTTGCAATATACATCTATATGCTAAAAATTGTAGAAGAAAAATTGTAATTATGGTGGGAGGCATTCCTATAGTCGCAAGAGGGAGGTGTGAAGTGATCTGTGTCAACACTAAAGAAAACTGATGATTTGGTGGTAGTTACATCAACAATGAATAATACATGCTTCGATAGTTACAAACTCATATGGCATAGTCTGCATGCTCTTTGACCATTACTAATGGACATTTTGTAAGCGATGAAATGGACTAATGCTATGTAATTAATGGCATGATTCTATAACCAATGAAGTCAAAGCTATTTGAATGTTATAGGTACATATACAACTTCTAAGGACTCGCTTCCATTTTAACGATTTCAATTATAACATATTTGTCCCTCTCTCTCTTTAGCTATATCGATTCCTACAAAGTTAGATCAAACACAAGTGAACTTGTCTAAGAAAATATCTCTGTAGCTGGGAATTTATTTATCAAGCAAGTCTCCCACATCTATCAAGGTAAGCATAACAACATTTATTCGTTGTGATCATTTTGTTCTTTATTTGATCTTTTATTTCGTGTTCAATTAAAACTATTTGCAACTGGATTTTATTCAAATGGTTTCCTTTAAATTATTGTTTCAACCAAAAGAAATTGATCTTGAAATAAAAACTTTATAGGCTCCCGAACCTGATTGCCTCAATGACACAGATTTCCCTAGCCTACAATGTTTATGCTTTATATGATAATGGGCAAGGGCCATCCAAGAGCTTGTCTACCAAAATCTTACACTTGTGCTCAATTATGTCATTCTGGTTACTCATTTACATTCATAATGAAATATGTATACAGTAAATGTTGTAGAAACTCCCTTGACTAACCTATACATTGTATTCATGTATTGTCAAACAAATTTTCCAACTTAACGAGCATCTCCTTGTAATCAAGCATTACCAATGCAATTGTCTAATTTTCTATATTCCCTGTGGTTGTGCATGGCTGTTAGTATGATAATAGAAGAAGAAATGGTTGTGGTGAATATATGAAGAATCTCATTTCTGTTTGTAGGCTCGAGGATGAACTGATGGGAGATGAAGAATCACCCCTGCATCACTCACCTGTAATGACAACCTGCATTGAAACATGCAAGTCCAGCTGAAGGGCCATTTGAATGCTCACATCAAATTGATATTTAAGTTTGACAATGTTGTGCTTATATGTAAGATGGTATATTGGATGCATGAAATAATGCTTATTAAGGTTGGGCCTCTAAATAGAATCCCCAAAAAATTATCTGAAACAAACATGTCATACAGTACAGTTTTCGATAATTGTGAAGTTACTCAACTCATTGATGCTCAAAAATTTTGTCTGTAGGGGAAACTTCAAGCGGTTGATGTAAAATATCTTCTTTGCCATGCGTGTAGTGATTTTGCATCAGATCTCATTCTCAGCATCTAATTCGAGGCACTTTAATGTACGTTTTCTTTCATTTAGGGAAATTCTTTCTCTTCAATTAAGTACATGAGGTCTTTTTATTTTACTGAAACTTTACGATGAAGCGGACTCGATCTTTGTGTTTACTGAACATTTTGAGGGGATAATGACTCTGCTCTATGCGTTATTCTGTGTTTGGTTTAGATTAAATGTGCTTCTATTCAATAGAGTAATTTTCAAATTTTTTTGAGTAAATTTTCAAGTTTTACTTTGTCTCAATACATTTTGCCAAGTATTTGTCCAAAATGTCATTATTTATCTGAGACAGATGTTTTAAATCCACAATGGAATTTGGAGAAGGTGTATGTTTTAAATATAGGCTACCTAATACGGTATTCTTCTAGTTTCATTTTTAAACGGGCAAGATGTATTTAGATGTATTGTATATATTGTAGATGTATAAATCTGATCACTTTCTTAAATAAATATAACCCCATCCCCTCTATTAATTAAATCCTATTTAATTAATTTCTTCATTTTGATCTATTTGATTAAATAAATTACTCAATTTATTTAGTTAAATTCACCTAAATCTTTTCTATCCTTTAATTAAATAAATCACATTATTTAATCAATTCCCCTTTCTTCCATTTAATTAAATTTATATTTAATTAAATTCCCCACTTGTATTTATGTAAGTTGCATCTATTTTAGATGAAATAAAACATTTTATTTTAATTAAAATTCTTTTTCTCCCACTTGCATTTTCGTACATTTCCCACTTACCTCCTAAACCTATTCTAGAGCCTTCTAGATTATTCTAAAATGTCTTAATTGGCCTAATCAACTCCTAATCATGTGCTTTTCCTAAATTTGAGGATTTCACATCTCAAATTTGGAAGAAAGTCTTCTAAATACATTAAAGGCTATATTTCTTCAACAAGCTAACTTGTTGAGTTCCCCCAAATTTGGAAGGACACTTACAAATTTGTCCCCAAAGTCTTCCAAACCATTAATGATTAACTCAAACTTCCCCTCATGGTTAGAGACTTGCTCTCTAACCTAACCCTCATCTAACCCAAGGGTCTTATCAAGCACACATGGCTTAAACCTTGGTTATCCTATTAGCCCTTGCACAAGAGTTTACCCCTTGGGTAAAAGCTTTATCCAATGGATAACCCTAACCTAACCATAACCTTACCTCCTAAGGTAACCTTCATATTTTCGCACACATTTAATGCCTCTTCCATCTCCTCTCAAGCAACTTCTTCTTGATAATTGTCACCATTTCATTGGTGAAAACTGTAAACATGGATTGGGTAACTTTCAATCTTAGCTCTTGCTAAGATTATTCAATTTTAACCATCCATTGCCCTATTTTCCCCATAAATAGACCTCACATTACTCATTCTCCATATCCAAGTTTCATGTGTCTACATTATAGTCTAATTTCATTAATCATTTTTAGCCTCTCTTTGTTAGAATATCATCGTAGCATTTAGAAGCATTTTCATATCAATAGTATATCCATGCTAGTATATCATATTAGGATAATTTAACAATATCCTTATTATATCACTATTTTCATGTTAACTTAATCAACATTACATTCAACATATCATATAGATCTGAGATTGCATTCATTCATATAGATCACAATATCACTCGTTCTTAGAGTTGTCATTCCTATGCCATTTTCTCAATGATCTAAGAGCAAAATATTGACTATAGAGATCTTGTGAGATAGAAAATAGTGGTACACCCCTTGGGAAGTTAAACTAGTTTAAATTAGTTTATAGTTGCACTAAGACTCTCAATTGTATGTAGGTCATTTGATCTAGATTTGTTTGTTTTGATCCCACATTTTTGACATATATTAATTGGTGCGCACCATGGGGCATGCCTCCAAAAATAATATCATTTTTTGTGTATGTTGAACACAAAGATTACATCAAAATATTAGAATAGTGCAATGGAGATTTCTTTTAGCACATCTATAGTTTATTCTAGTGCTTATATGGCACATATTAGCGCATAGAAATCATCTTCCATTGCATTTGATCCTCTTTTTAGTATATATCCATCTATATTATTTCAGCTCATAGGAGCAACAAACTAGCACATCCAGACCTCAAACTAGTGCATCCACTTGATTTTCTAGTGAATAAAAATCATTTCATAGAGCATTTGTTCCTTAGTTTATCACATAGAGCTGACAGAGGCAAAAATTAGTAACAGAGCTAAAATAATTAGGCTTGTGGAAGATATATGGAATAAGATTCTTATACTTTAAGTTACATTCATATATTGTTAGGATGTTTGAGAGGGGTTTTGAACCTCTAGGAGTTATAATTCAAAATCTAGTTTTTGGAAGATCCTCCAAATTTGAGACTTAGTCAAATTTTAGGGCATTTCAGGTTTAGGAGTGAAAAATTTGTAACCAATATTAGAAGTTAGGCTTGTGAAGCCCACCATCATGATTTGATTTTTTCGCTAAGTGGCTGTGTCCAGGTTATAACATTTTTGTGTAGGAACAAAATGAATTAGTTTAGTTTTTTTTTCTTTCATTCAAGGTGAGTAAAAGGAACTCACATTTCTTTTTCTTTTAAAAGCTTAAAATAAACCTCATGATTTATTTTGGACACATAAAATGAACTTCATTCTTTCCTTTTAGTTGTTAAAACAAGACTCAATCTTTTCTTTATTGCATGGATAAAAAGGTCAACTAACTCAAATATTTCTTTTATGCAAGTTAGGAAGCACATTCCTTAAGGCTCTAAAAAGAACAAAACAAACTTTCCAATTTTTGCACAAAGTTAAAATTGAACATCACCTTCCTTTGGTGCTTATTAAAACCAACTTCACCTTTGTTTTGGAAGCTTGAAAGGAACCTTCACTTTACTATTTTAAAAGCTTTCAAAATTGTGATCGTTGTTTAATTTCACGATTCATTTTGTTGACAAGGGTTTGATTTTTAAAGTTCAAATTTTTTTCTATCTTCACACATTTCTATCTTGAGTTAAAAAGAACAACATATTTTTTGGAGCAACATCTCCAAGATAGTTTTATAGAAAACAACTATAATATTGGATAAAAAGAAAGTATGTATTATGTGTCTTGAAAGTGGTAGGCATGTGCTCTCCCCTTAATTGGGTGACCAGAAAACAAAACCACTCTTTTATGCTTTCTTTTACTTTCAAACAATTAAATCCTTTAGAGGGCCCTCCTTCCTAAAGCCTCAAAAAGGCTAGTGAGAATGGTACGACCCAAGTGGGAAATGACTTTATTGCCAAGTATTCCAACCCACTATAATCAAATGTGGAGACTGATGAAAATCCCCTCCAATAGTTTTGATTAGCCATTAGTCTTCCCCAGTATCTTTAAGATACATAAAGCCTTTGTTCTAAAGGTTGGGAAGCCTCCTGAGGGAGTTTATCACTAAAAACTGAATGAAAGCCTGATTACAAACCTTAGCATTAGAAACGTTGAGGTGATTTAGTTACCAAACATTGGCAATATTATAGTGCAAGGGTGGGAAAGAATCTTCCCCCAAGATCACAAACCATGTATCTCGCAAGATAACTACCCGATTGTGAACCAATTCACTTTGGGTTAATTTATGGCAAAAGGTTAAAAAATGGGCGCCCTCTATGGGGTGACAAGGCTGTTTGAGCTAACGGAGTATCAAGACTAGTGGGCTATGATATTGTTGATAACCTTTTCATAAAGAGTCTACATGATATAACTTATTTGTAATCCAAACCAATGAAAACATTGGAGATTTGAAAACAACCTCAGAAGAATATACACTATTTGTTAGCATAGACAAATTGTTACTACTATTGTCTTTTATATTTTCAAGTCATTTTTCATAAAGCCATCTATCAAGCACAAAAAATTATTTCTCAAAATTACAACAAAATCATTAAAACAGAGAAATCAGGACACTTAGCACATAAGAGCATCAACCTAGTGCATCTCAACCATAAGATAGCATATTCAAACCAAAACTTAGCACTTTCACAACTGAAATTAGCGCATGATCAGTATAACATTGGTAAAAATTAGATAGCATTTACAAACATCATTTTAGCGCATCAAAGCACTAGCCTAGTGCAACTCAACCATAATATAGTGCATACAAATCAAACATTAGCGCTTCAGAGGGAGATATTAGCGCATAATCTTTTCAACCTTTTTGATAGAAGACAACAAGAAATAGTGCATTTAAGAACATCATAAGTGCATCTAGAATGTTCTGTAGTGCTTTGGGGCCATCCTTTAGCACATGAGGGCTTTGTTTTAATGCATGATAAAAACTTGGCAAGAAACAGAGAGCAATACAACAACCTTTTGGAAATTTTATCAACAGTTTCAAATACCCTTTTAGGTCTTCTAAGGAATCCAATGCAGACAGAATAAATTGTTTCAACACAATATCAGTTAGTGATCACAAGTTTCAAATCAAAAAATCCAAACATCAACATAACAAATTAGTTTTCTAAAGTTGGTCAAATCAACTTATTTTCTAATATCTAGGAAACTGTATCATATCATTTAACATACTTAATCACATCAATAAGGGGCATATCCAACCCTCTATTTGACTTAGTAAGATTGGGTGTCCAAAACAAGATATTTCTTATCAAGTCAACCTATTAAAAACATCAAATTTGATCATTGGTATGACCATTCATCATCAAACTTAGAAAAAGGGAGCTCAGTCAAAGGATCTAAGTCATATCATAAATCAAGATAACAATATCATGACTATCCAATCTAATCCCATTTTTTATCAAGATCCCACTTATCAAGAATATTATGATAGTCCCCTAATCTTTTGGTATTCCATCCTCGATGATCCCCTTTCATCTCAAGAGAAGAGTCCCATTCAAGATCCACCTCCTAAGAAAAAGCATGATATCCCTTCCATATCCTTCATTGATCTAATTGAAAATCAAGATAAAATCACAAATGATTCTATTCCAAGTGAAGATAAAGTTATCCCTTCATCATCCAAATCCATTTTAGGTCCTTTCATTTCAAAGTAAAAGCCTTCCTTCCTTCTATCCATCTTAGGACCTTACATCCACCCATCCAAAATACCTCCATATCATTCCTACCCATCCATGAATCCTATTCCTTTTGCAAGAAATTTGGATGTCAAGAATAAAATCCATGTCTAAATATCCACATGCATCCAAAGATCTACATGTTCAATCTAAAAGACATGTCAAATCAAAGAAAAATCTTATCCAAAAGAAAAAAAAAATATCCAAAAGGCTACAAAAATTTGTAAAGAAAAAATAAAAATAAAAATCAATGTGGATGCCCATAAAAGAATTACAATCCAAAGAACAATCAAAATTGGCATCTAGACTTGTTCTAAAATCTTCCTTCAACCATCTATCTAAACATCTCCCACTTCCCAAATCTATTCTTACATCATTTCCTCTATCTATTTACGGTCCTTATTTCCCAAAATTCAATTTTCCTCCATCACTTCATGACCTCTCAAGTTGTGTAACAATACTCATCTTGAATATATTTCCATCTATCCTCACACAAATCTTCAAACATTCTATCTTTTATGTGATGCCTATTTTCCATCCTTCCATCTCTCCCATTCAATCCTTTTCTTAAATCTTTAATCTATGAAATAGGCATTTGTATCATTTTGTCACATGATTGCCCATGCTCGAATCTCATGTTCAGTCCTTTTCCTAGATATCTATTCATGAAACGCTTTAGAATCTGAGGTTGTTCCTCTTTAACATTTTCTTTTGGTTGGGTTACACATTCAATCCACAAAAGAACTAATTATTTTATCTTGGTACCAACATCTTTTTTATTACTATAGATATCTCATACACTTAATCAATTTCTCTAAATCATTGTGATTTCTTAGTCGAAGACATGGCTAGTGAAAAATCTAATATCTTGCTTCAGTGCCACTGTAATTATCCGACCCATGTAAGTTTAATTACTTACAAGCCAATGCAATCAAAATAGGAAAATAGAAAGACAATTTCAAAAGATCAAAAGTATTATAAAGACAATAAATATCAAGAAAAAATGCAATGAAATGCAATATCAAAATGCTTTTCTATGGGAACATATGAGTAACTCCATCGGGGATATGGATGTTTGGATAGTAATAGAGCAATATTTGTGAGATTGCAACGATAACCTCGTCATGGCTATGGATGCTCACTGGCAGCGAGTTTTTGTCCCGGATGCTTCTAAAGTTAGGGTAACTCATGTAGATAGCCACATTTGATTATGAAGATTATAATGATCATATGAGTTAGAATGAACTCGCTTGCACACACATGGGTAATCGAAGACTAAATACCTTGATCTATCTTGGGATTCTTCTTCCCTTTTGAGTATGCTTCCTAGTCGCTAGATATGTTTGGTTGAAATTTTTTGGAGGTTCTAACTGTGCATTGGGTATCTATCTTTGAAAAGTGTAGGAACACTTATTCAGGTTGAGCTAGATATTGTGATAATCTTACATATTTCCTTTTTGCAAATGGAAACATCTATGTTTGAGAGAAAATTTCATCCACTCTGTTCTTCCTACCATATCTCCCATTATCCTTTCTCCAATATCCATTACCCTTTCTAAATTCATCATTATCTACGATCTTGCCTCAGTTTATCATATGTATTCATTTCTTCCATCATCCCTCACTATCTATGATCTTGTTTCTCCTATCCATATCATATAATTATCCATATCCCCTTTTTCATCCTTGATCTTGATCAAAACTAAGGACAAAACATGATTTAAAAAGGCCGTTGATGTGTCTCCTCATAAGATACCTCCATCTTTCACCCATTTATCTTCACCTCAATAGTTAATTCATCCATTTAGAGTATTCCCTGTCTTACCAGACATTGGGACAAACAAGAACATCTTTATTTTAATCCAAAACATCTCCAAAAATCATAAAATATTAATAAACTAAAAATAAAAAAATCGACAAAATCAAATTAAAATTGAAAATCAAAACATGAAAGCATGGACCATCCATCAAATCAGATTAACAACAGACAAACTCTCAAAGTTTACAATCAAACTGATCACATGTCTTGTTAATCAATTCATCACTCGAAATCAACATCAACATCAAACATGTCTTATACAGAGATAGGTACACTCGAAACCAGACAGATCGATCTTATACAGGGTAATCACTCTTTGAAATAAGAAATTCTTATCAATCATCGAACAAATCAAAACAATGACATATAAGTGTGACTACTAGATTTAGGCCTAGTTAGCCTTAACTTTATCAAATTGATGGAATACATATTTCCTCTTTAAAAACGGATAAAAAGAAATTAAAAAAAAACAAATAGGCAAAAAAAACAAGTGGTGAAAACCTGGCAACAAGCGCTATTTGCGAGAGAACAACTCCTCTATCTATCGATAGTCACATCATATCTTCACTCGATATGATCTAAGCCCATAGCCATCGCAAAAAACTTATACACGCATCATTATCTTGGACATACTTAGCATAGTCAATTACCTTGATTATCTAAAGAGTTATTTATATCATATCCCACCATGGCTTAGTGATCAATGTATATTTCCACATCAATAAGTGTCCATAACTGGTGGCAGTGTTCATCTCACTTTAGCATTTAGACAACAAAAAAGGATCATGGCATACTAAGGAAACCAATGTCGAAACTGCTCATTGGACTGAAAAACATGAACATTATCCAACCACAAATGCAACACGCACACAATGGATGATATTTTTTGAATTATGATTTTCTTACCTTTGGTATAAAGTATGACTATTTGTATGTTGATTTATGAATCATTAGATCTCTTGAGCTATTCAAGGATGCACTGAGCTAGAGAAGCAATGAAGGAATTTGATATTTTCTTTGGTTTTCTGTCTATGAGGCAATGATTCATATGGTGCAAATTTATCTCGTTACATGATTAGAAAATATCGTTGAATACATTTACCATTTTGCACATAAAAATGGTTAACCCTTGTCTATTTTACGCAAGCAACACTCAGGTCCTCTTGGTTCAATTATAACTCGACGCTTGTGTTATCTTGCAATATCAAAAATCATGTAAGTTATACTCAGGTCATCATGGTTTAATTATACCTAATTCTTGTATTAACTTTCAACATATCAAAATCTCAATGATGATAAAAAGAGCACAAACAAGTGATTAATAGGAATGACAATGACAGGATTACAATGATCATTTAGTTTAATTTATACATCTCATATCATTATCATTATGATTATCATTTAAATCTCATTTTCAAGATACATCTCATCATCATCATCATCATCTAGTAACATTCATCATTGCATCCCTCACATGCATATCTATCACATCATCATGCAATCTTTCTTCATTTTAATATCTTCATCATTCATCCAACTCTCATCGTTCATGTCTTATATAGGATGTATCTTTCTTGAAACCAAACATTCTCTCATCTATCATGTCTTATACAAGATGTATCTTTCCTAAAACCAGACGTTTTCTCATCTATCATGTATTATACATGATGTATCTTTCCTGAAACCAAATGTCTTATACAAGATTATCATATTGAATCTCCATATCAATTTCATATTAGTTTCATATCGACACCAGCTTTATTTTGATATTTCATATCAAATCAATTCTTCATATTTGGGGCATCATATCGAATCTTGACATCAATTTCATATCAGTATCATATTGATACTAGCTTCATATCAAATTTTCACATCCATACTAGCTTCATATCGAATTTTCACATCAAATCAATTCTTCATATCTAGAGCATCATATCGAATCTCGATATCAATTTCATATTAGTCTCAAATCAATATGAGTCTCATATCGACATTAGTCTTATATCAAATTTTCATATAAATTCAATTCTTCATAACTAGGGCATCATATTGAATCTCAATATCAATTTCATATCAGTCTTATATCGACATCAGTATCATATCAACTTTTCATATCGACCTACTCCCCCTCCTCTGCACGATGACTCTGATAACCCTTCAGTTTTATAGAAGGATGGGGAAGGTGCGATAATGCTAGGTTTCCCTTCATCTATGAAGGATGGCCCACCCATCAATTCTCCAATAGATGTTGGTCTGATGGCTAATTGTATGGAATCTTTCCTTCTTGGTGATGATTTAATTTCTAAAGTTCAGAAAGTGGTATTTGATCATAACATTACATTAAATTCAGAGGTTACGGACAAAATAGTCGATGCAATTGATCAAGATTTGGTTAAATTAAAATCCTCTCTGGTTATCCCCCGAACTAGCAATTCTTGTGAGATCTTGTCTAATAAAACTCAGGATGTTGAAGTGGCTTTGGATTTATTTGGGGAGGGAGTTGGGAATGTAGGTATGGATCCTATAATTAATAAACCCCTACTCCAGTTTCCATTATACCTTACTTTACCTTTTCCTTCCCCTGTGAAGAGGGGTAGGAAACCAAAGACCTTCTACACACAATTAGAAATTGATGCTGGTATTCAGTCTACACTCTTGAGTCCAAAATCAAGGTCTAGAAAAAAGAAAAAATTTAGTCCACCTTTTACTCAGTCTGTGGCTTCTAAGTGTTTCCTAAAGTCTGAGCAGGAGAATGTTGATCTAACAATTGAGAAGAGGGGAGAGTTTGCCTCCCCTCAAGGCCAAATGAAGTCTATATCTTGGAATGTTAGGGGCTTAAATGCCCTTAACAAAAGACGTCTCATTAAATCTCAGTTGGATTTAAAGAGGTGTGATATGTTACTTTTGCAAGAATCTAAGTTAAATAGTCAAGGTGTTGATCTGTTGTTTTCCAAGTGTAAGCCTTGGAATTATTGGTTTATCCCCCTCGATGGGGGATTCTAGGGGTTTGGCCTTCCTTTGGAAGGATATGACTGTTGATCTGAAATTGGTTGCTTCTGCTGCCTCTTGGATGTTGGCTTTGGTTAGAAGAAATGTTTCAAATATTAAACTCTGGTTGTTTAATATTTATGGTCCAATGTTAATCGGGGATAAGAAAACTCTTTGGGATTAATTATCCCTCACATTATCTCCTCTTTATGGTTAGCTTGTGGTTTTCAAAGGAGATTTAAATGCCATCTCCTCTGATGATGAGAAGTGTGGGGGAATTCTTCCTAATAAATGTATCCTGCAAGACTTTTCCACTTTCATTTTAAATAATAACCTGGTGGATTGTAAAACTTTGAATGGGCCATTTACCTGGACAAATAGGAGGAAGGATTTCTCATAGATTGTTGAGAGATTGGATCATTTTCTGGTATCAGACAAATGGATTTCCTCTAATGTGGATGTGGTTGCTTCAGTCTTGCCTTATGCTGGCTTAGATGATTTCCCGATTGTGTTATCCATCTTTGATGACAAAGCCCCTAGTCGGTCTTCTTTTAAGGTTGAACCAATTTGGTTTCGTGATCCTTCCTTTTTATTGCTTTTACAATCTTGCTGGTCTACGACTCTATATGTTCTTGGTTCTAGGATGTTTCGGTTTGCTAAAAATCTTTCTTTTCTTAAACTAGAAATAAAGAAATGGAATGTTTTGCATTTCAAAAACATTTTTTCTGAGAAAGCTAAGATTTAGGAAGAGCTTGAAGCTCTTAATGATAGGGTTATGAGTGGTGGCATGGATTCTACTACTTTTTAGAAGCATAAGCCTTTGAATTCTCAGTTAGAAGAAATCCTTTCCAGAGAATAAATTTATTGGCATAAAAAATACAGTGATTTATGGTTGAGTGATGGGGATCGAAATACCAAATTCTTTCACACCTCAACCAAGTTGAAACACCAACATTGTAGGATCTCTTCTATTCATAACTCTGATGGGGTTGTTTTAACTGAAGAGTCCGATATTGTTAATGAAGGTGTCGAGTTTTTTAAGTCCTTGCTTTTAGAAGAGCCATCTATTTTTAGTGATAATTTTGCCTCTTCCATTCCTAAGCTTATAACGGATGAGGGTAATGTAATGCTCATGGCTCCCTTCTCCATTCAAGAAGTCAAAGATGTGGTCCTCTCAATGTCACCAGAGAAAGCGCATGGTCCTGATGGTTTTACTGCTCTCTTTTTTTAAAAATGCTGGTCTTTTCTTGGGGAGGTTCTTTGTTTGGTTTTAGAAGAATCTAGATGTAATCGGACTATGTTAAGAGAATTTAACTCAACTCTAATTTCTCTTATTTTGAAATGTGAGAATCCTGTGTCTTTTATTCACTTTCGCCCAATTGTGTTATGCAACACCTTATATAAAATTATTACTAAGGCTATTTAATTAAGACTCACAAAGCTCATTCCTAAAATCATTTGGGGTGAGCAAGGGGGATTTGTTCCTAGTAGGGAGATGACAAAAGGGGCTATTGTGGCCCATGAGATTCTTCATTCCATCGCTCAGTTGTCTATCCTAGCTATGATTCTCAAATTGGATATGATGAAGGCTTATGATAGGGTAAATTAGTAGGCCTTACTGTCTATGGTCATGAAATTTGGGTTTGGATTTAAATGGGTCAAATGGGTTCAAGCTTCTATTAGTACGGCTAGGTTCTCAATAATATTGAATGGTTCTCCATGGGGTTGTTTTGCCTCGTCTAGAGGCCTTAGGCAACGGGATCCATTATCGCCCTTTTTGTTTATCATTCTAGCTGAAGCCTTTAGTAGAGCCATTTCATGTGCCAGAGAGAGTGGCTTGTGGAAGGGGATTTCCATCCCTCATATGACCATGTACCATACTCATTGCTTATTTGCGGATGATACTTTACTATTTGGACTAGCTACTATGGGGGAAGCTCAGGTTATTAACAAGATCATTTTGGATTATTTTTTGTTCTCTGGGAAAAAGGTTAATCGGACCAAATCAAAAAATTTCTTCCTTAATGTCTCCCCTTTGGTGCAGACCAAATTGTCTCCGTTTTGGGGCTTTTCTATCGGTCAATTTCCTTGCAAGTATTTAGGGTTGCCATTTTATACTGGTTCAAAGAAGCATAATTTTTGGGAATGGGTTTCAGGGGCTATCTCATCCAGGATTCTTTCTTGTTCTCACAAGTGCTTAACCTTTTCTGGTAAAAATGTGCTTATTAGAGCTATCTTAAATGTGGTTCCTATCTATCTGTTATCCATTTTAAAGGCTCCAAAAAAAATTGTGGTGGCTCTTCAATCAATTGCAAGATCCTTTTTATGGAATAATAATGTTAATAATACAAATAGGATCTCCCTATTGGTTTGGGATAGGGTTTGTGCTCCTAGGGAAAAAGGTGGTGTTGGGATTAAGGACTTAGGTAAGCAGAACTTGGCCCTTGGTGCTAAGTTGGTTTGGAAATTTTATAAATAGCCTACCTCTAAATGGGCATCCATTTTATCTGTAAAGCACCTGAATAATTTTTTTAGGGAGGCTATCTTCACTGCTTCTTCTCTTCCCAAGGGGTCTGCAATCTGGAATTTTATGATTGAGTGTAGATCTGTCATTTTTCTAGGATTGTCCTGGCTTATTCATAATGGTTGTAAGGCTAGATTTTTGGATGAAGTTTGGAATGGCTTCCCTGTATTATCTAGTCTTAGGGATTGGTCACCCCTTATGTCCATCCTTAAATCCTCCTGGGGCATTTTTGTGGCAGATTATTTCTTTGTAGACTCCTTGGGTTCCCTGCCTGTGGCAAAATAGAAATCAATTGATTCTCTTTCAGTGGATCAGGATATTAAAACTGCATTTGAGGATGAGCTTAAGAAATGCCCATTACTCTTCTTGGAGAAGGATGATGAGCTCATTTAGACTTATTCAAAATCAGGGGAATAGTCAGTTAATGAAGGATATAATTTTTTGTCTTTAGATGTTAAAAGGGAGGATTTACCATTTAAACTATTTTGGCATGCTGCCTGTTTGTCTAAAGCAAGGGTGTTTGCTTGGCTGGTTGTTCAGGATAGAATTATTACTAGCATGAGATTAGATAGGTTGGGTATTACTGTGGTTTTTCCTTGTGTCATGTGTGGTGGGTCCCTTGACTCTGTGGATCATCTCTTCCTACATTGTCCCTTTGCTACTCATTGTTGGAATTGGCTTTTTAACAAGTTAAATTGGAAGTCTGATCTAAGTAAGGACATTACATCTCACTTTATGAGCTAGCCTCGGTTATATCCGTTTGCATTTTATGCTTGCCTCTAGATAATTTCTCCTTCTATTCTAATTTGGAAAATTTGGCTAGAAAGGAACAATAGGATTTTTAAGAAACTTTCCTCCCCTCTGCATGATGTGCTTTTTTGCATTGAAAAGTTGATTTCTGAAACTATTTTGGCTTTCATCTATAAAGGTTCTATTTTGCATAGTACTTACACACCTTGGGACAATTCGGTGTCCAAAAATTGGGCAACCTTGCAAACACTCCCTCAAAGTGGTGCAATTTCTCAACCACGACCTCTAATAAGTAGAAAGAAAGTGGTTTGGTTGCCTCCTCCGGCTTTAAAATTTAAATTGAACTTTGATGGAGCCTCTCATGGTAATCCTAGTAAATCTACTATTGGAATTGTGGTCACTGATGACAGGGCTGGTATCATAAAAGCTCAATGTCAATGTATTTCTTATGGGACTAACAATGTGGCTAAACTACATGCTCTTTCAACGGGTCTGGATTTGCTTCTTTCATTACATTTGTTGGATGTTGTTATTGAGCATGATTCTTAGGTAGCTTTTTACATGGTTACAAATTGCTCTTTCCACTCCTGGCACTTAAAGTATTGGTTGAACAAGATTCTTGACCAGCTTGAGTTGTTTAATTCCTTCACTATGGTTCACTATTTTAGAGAAGCTAACAAGGTGGAAGACTTCCTAGCTAATAAAGCTTTGGATGAGGATATTCAAGACTTGGTTGAGGTGGTCTCTAGTTCTTTAACTCCTCATCTGGTTTAACTGGTATCAGATTACTTGTAGAAGTACGACCTTGTGCCTTGTCTGGTGATTACATTCAAGCATCCAGTTTAATGTGGTGGTGTCTAACTTTGGGGCATTACTTCATTATATATGCATTTCTGTGTGTATTCTCAGGGAGGGCTTAGGTCTTTTTCCTTTTATGTGGTTGGAATTTGTGGTGTGTGGGAGTCTTCATATCATGCTATAATCTTTGTTGTCACTCTATGTGTGTTTATTCTTACTCATTTGCAATAAGTTGATCTTGTACCTTTGTTGGATGATTATATTTAGGCATGCAGCATTATGACTGCATTACTATGTAATCTCAGTCTCTGTACAAGTTGCCTTTATTGCAAGTATTAGTTGGGGATTTGTGGTGTGCAGGGGTAATTATATTTCGCACGATTGAAATCTTCCCTGCGATGGTCATTATTGTTATGTGTCATTTGTTTATCCCTTGATGACTGCATGGTTTTCATGTGTTTACCTCATGCTTATTATGTTTCATAGGTTGGCGTACTTCCAGTTTTATTGCATCCTTACCTTCCTTTCCAAGTGGTGGTAGATTTTTGAGGTCTCTTGATTTATTTGGGAGATCTTGCTCATGTAGATATCTTGATTTATTGATTGACATGATTTTTTGATTTATGGCTTTGTGCATTGTATGGATATTGTCATCATTTTTTATAAGGGTGGCGGCATCGTTACTATTTTGCACGTATCTTGTTTGGGCTTTCTTAAGGTAAAAGATTGTGTCGACCTTTCGTGGTTATGTTACTTTCTTATGATGACATTGAGCTCTTTTATACTCCTGTGCTCTCTTGGCTTTGCATTATCCTTTTTGATGGAATCAATGGGTTACCGCATTTTGATGCCTCGCAAACACTATGATTTCCAAGACTCTTATGTTTTGGATGATGAAAAGCTTGGGCATCTATTTCAAGTTCATTTCCTAGATTTTTCTCTAGCTTTTCACAAGTTTTTGGGAAAGCGATGGCTTACGGAAAGCACAGGTTGCTTTCTTATTGATATTGCATCTTGATTTCTCACTGTCTGTATGGATGTGCTTCTAGATTCTGCTATGGTTAGGGCAATTTTTGATACATATTTCAACTCCCATTTCTACACTACTGATGATTTGGACAGTGCATTATCTAATTACCATTTTGAATCTAGTGATTTTGAATATGCTGGTGTTATTTCTTGTTCTCAGTTATTATCTTTCAGTTGGCATGGGGAACTCCTTTCAATTTTAAGGAATGGTTTGATATCTAACTCATATGATGATACATTATTTGCTATGGCAGCTCTATTAGATCATGTATCATATATTTACAAGAATTCACTTTCTCTTAGAATCAATGCACATTGTTCGATCTTCGCCAGTCTAGGTTTCACTGATGTTGCCTCCTTCTTCTCCAACATTGGAAGGTCCTAGCTCATGGTTCTTGAATTCCTTGACATAAGGTCCCTCAGTTTTTGCATTTTTGTACAAGCATTATAGAACATTTGAGAGAAGAAGGATTTTGGTCCACGGGTTTTTGAGCAGGGCTACGGTTTCATCTGTCTCCTTCCCTTTTTAGCAATTAGAGATGTTATTTTGTGAGAATTCTCTGATGGGTCTATTAAGTGCCATTTGGCCTCTATGTAATGCTCTATTATAAGTGACCACATTTTTTAAGCGGCTGGTTGTATAAACTTTTAGTATAGGTTTATTTTATGAGCTGTGACTAGAGGTTTTCTTTCCAAGGTTCTTTCCTCCGGTATGTTCTTCAGATCCCGTGTAAAAAATAAAACATATATTAATAAAATTTAGTGGAGTATTCCACTTTTATAAAAAAAAATAATATTAATATATCATTATTATATTATATTAATATTAAATTCTAATAGTATTTTTAATTCTAACATTAACATTAATATTAATTATCTATTAGTGAATAGATTTGTCCTTCGAAGATAACTATACAAATAAACTCAAAATGCCTAGAACGAAGGACAAAAAGTACTAATAGTTGGATAGATTATAATTGAAGTGATAATCTTCCTCTGAATTGAGATGCACAACTCCCTCTTAGAAGATTTACAAGGAATTAAATTGCTGATATGATTTTAACCAGAAAGCAATAAAGGAAAATAATATTCATCCATAGCCATGAAAATGAATACCAAAGGCTTAAAAAATAGATATAAATGAAGACCATTAAATCAAAGTTTAATTTTCTGCACTTATGCATAGCACTTGGACTAAAAACTAATAGAGAAAGTCATTGCTCCAATATGGCTTACTTTCAACCACACAAACTTGTAATAAATCCACATACACAATTGATTATAATAGAAAAAACATTAATAAACAACTGTAAAGGCTCAAAGTCCAACTACAGTCATTAGAAGAATATCACCAACACAAAGATTGAAGATATCATCTGCATTCTATTCATGTCTAAAAAATCAACTCAAAGATTGATATTTTCTATACAAAGCATCGCTTAGAAAAGATTCAACTACTCCCTTACAAATAAAAATCTACTCTCCCTCACCCACAGGCTACTAGAAGAAAATAAAAAGAAGAAGAACCCCACCTCCCTCAATTCTTTCACAATAAATAGCTACATGAGATCATTATTTAGTTTTATAACTGACTCTTGAAAAACCTTTTCACTTATGCTTTTCACTTTCCCCATTACTCTTTCTTTTATAACATAAAATATTTATAAACATTAGAAATATAATTCTCTTAATTTTATAAAAATATTTGGACAGGTGGCACTTGAATATTTTAAACCAAAATGAAAATATTCATTATGCTGGGCGGATTGAAAATATTTGTGACAGTCAAAATCTATCTCGGTGTAGGGCCCATAACTTGTTTTTGCACGGTTAGATCATTCTCAATTGTGGATATGTTGGTCGAAACCTAGTTTTCTGCATTCTGACTATAGCGATTTCAAAAATAATGTCTGAGTAAAAAGATATGAGCTACTGTGTGCAGGTCTATATGAATGTCATAAAATTAGACCTACAGAGCTTGAACCTTGACCTTCATCGAATAGTTTGAACATCACTGAACTATTTGAACTAAGTTCATACGGTTCACAGTTTGGAGAAAGAATATATGAAATATCACTTGCGACCATGATATAGAGTTTCTGCAAAACACTTTAAGTGAATGTTAGCCCGAAAATTTCTTAGACACAACTTAGAGCTTGTGGTACCTAAATGAACACTATGAACTCTGTTCAAGATGGTTCAAGGGGTTCATGAGGTTCATGAGGTTCAAAAAACCATTGAAACTTAATGCTAAGGATTTAGAAATGATTTACAGGCGGATTAGGGATTGAACCAACAAATATTTAATAAGACAAGGACTCAACTAAAAAATTTGCAAGGTGACTCACTCTTGTTATAAGGTACGAATGACAAGGTAACATTATATAATACATAATCTTAACTTAACTTTATTAAACATATAATCTTAACCTTTAATCTAATTATAAAATTAAACCTAATTCTAACAATAAAATTAATTATAATATTGACACTAATTTGCATTCTAGCAACACTAATTCTAATTCTTACTCTAGCTCTACATTCTAACCCTAACTTCATATCTATTTTTCTTACTCCATCTCAAAATTCTATCTATTTGAAGCTCAAGCACTAACTATAACCCTAACCCTAACACTAAATTTAACCATATAAATATATATTAAATTCTAATAGTATACTTAAATTTAACATTAACTCTAACACAAACATTAATTCTACATCTAGCCTTAATATTAAAACTAATTTGATGATTAAATTAGGGTTAGATTTTGGGTACATAAAGGGTTAGACCTAGAACTATAGTTACTCTAAGAAAAATATTAACCCTAACATTAATATTAAATATAATACTCACCTAACCCTAAACCCTAAGACTAACATTAACCCTAACATTGATATAATTCTAATTCTTTCATTAATCATAACCTTAATCACAATCCTAAATCTAACCCTAACCCTAACCTTAACCATAACCATAAGCTCGATGCCCTAACCCTAAGAATAATTATAACCTTATCCTTGACCATGATGTAAATTATAACCTTAACCATAACACTAATCCTAAGGATAACCCTAACCATGATGTAAAACCTAACCATAATCCTAACTTTAAACATAACCCTAATCCTAACCATAATCCTTTTCCAAACTCTAACTGAAACCACAAACCATAACCAAAACCCTAATCTTCACCATGTTCTAAATCCTCACCCTAATCAGAATCCTAAACCCTAGCACTAACCCTAACCCTAATAATATCTCTAACCATAAAACTAAACCCTAACCCTAACCTTAGATTCTAACCCTAGCCATTATTATAATCCTAAGCCTGATTCTAACCCAAAACCCAAGCCTAACTCTAACATAAGCCTAATCCTACCCATAAACCCAAACCAAAACTATAACCCAAACCCTAAACTCAAGCATGATGTAAATCCTAACCCTAATCATAACAATATCATGAAACCTAAACCTAGAACCATAATCCTAACCCTAACCATGATGTAAACCCCAACCACAATCCTTATCCTAACCATATATCCTAACTGAAACCCTAACCCTAACCCTAAACCTAAGCTTTACCCTAACTATAATCCTAAACCCTAACCCTAACCCCGAGCATGAACAAATTTAACCCTAAGTTGGTTATAAATTGGAATAATTTGGTCATTTATTTAAAATAATTATAAAGAATTTTTTTTTTTAATTTACTAGAGTAATAAAAGTTGTCAATGTACTACCTCTTTTATCTAGTTAATGTAAGTATAAATTTATTATTTGTTTGTTTAATTAATTGAAGTTTAATATGTGAATTATTTTAATGGTTTTTAATATATTTTAAAAGGAAACTAAAAATAATATGGATATATTATTGAAAGAAATCATGTAGTTTAATTAAATAAATAAATCATAGAAAACTAGCTTAAACACAGAACAACATCTGTGTTAATTATAACTAATATAACCTCTCAAATTTGAGAAATAGTAGGTACAACAATTAAATTTAAAATTAATGAATTGGTCAATAATAACCTACTTTTAAATTGAAAACTATAACCACCAAATTGAAGCACAACCTTAAACCTAACCCTCAATCAAACTAACCCTAACCTTGGCACTAACACTAACCATAACCTTAACTCTAAATCTAACCCTAAACATAATTCTAACCATAATCCTAAATATAATCATGATATAAACCCTAATCCTAGCCCAAATCTTAACCATAACTTTAAACCCTAAGCCTAACCAAAATCCTATCCATAGCCCCAAATAAGATATAAATTTTAACCTTAACCATATCCATATCATATAAATCCTAACCTTAATCAAACCCTAACCCTATCCCTAAATATCAACCATAATTCTAACCCTAAGCTTTAACCCTAACCCTAATCTTATCTTTGAACCCCAACCATAATCCTAACTCTAACCCTAACCCTATGCCTAACCATGGTGTAAACCCTAACCGTTTCCACAATCTAAACAATGACCCTAAACCCTTAGCTTACTAACCATAATCCTAACCCTAACCGTAACCCCAACCATGATACAAAGTATAACTATAACCATAATCCTAATTGTAACCATAAAGCCTAAACATGACCATGATCAAAACCCTTAACGTAAAGTTCTCTAAATCTAACCATTAACCTAAACCTAACTAGGATGCAAACCCTAAAAAATATCCTAAACCCATTTGAATTCAGTATCCTAACCCTACCTCAACCCTAAAATTATCACTAGCTATTATATACCCCTAACTATAATCCTTACCAGAACCTTAATCCTAACCGTAACCCTAGCCCTAATAATTGTCTTACCTCTAAACTTAAACTTAACTATAACCATTATCCTTAACCTAATCCTAACTATGATGTAAACCCTAACCCTAAACCATAATTCTAACTCTATCCCTAACTCTACCCCTAAATCAAATTCTATCGCTAATTGTAACACTAAACCTACTCCTAACCTAAACCCTAATCCTTGTCATAAAACTAACTCTAACTATAATTCAAAGGATAACCGTAACCCTGTATTCATCTTTAACCATAGCCTTCATCCTAACCATAATTTTATTTGTAATCCTAACCTTGACTGTACCCCTAAATTAAATTATATCTCTAACTATAAAACTAACCATAAACCCTAACCCTAACCTTGAATCTATTTCTAAACCAAAACCTAACCCTAATTGAAGCCCTAAACTTAGGTCTAACCCTATCCATTAGCCTAAACTTAACTATGATATAAACCCTAACCATAATCCTATTAAGGTTTAGGAAGATCTGAAGAAAATACAAATTAATAATTATATGTAGATACAAACACAAACGATGAAGAAATATACATAACATAAATAACACAAAGATTAAACGTGGTTCACCAAAGATGGGCTACATCAACATAACACAGTTGTCCAATGTTTTCTTATTATCTAATAAATTAGTACAACACTATTACCATGCCTTTTTATATTCCAACCACTTATAACAAGCAATTTTTAGGGAAACACTCAAAGTTGATTATTGTAAGGGTTTTTTAAAGTTAGTTTTTTCAACAAAAAAGACCAAAAAAAATATTCCAGGATACATAAGGAGGATACATACTAAGTGTACAGTACTTGTATGATTAGTCACCACATATCAACAATTCCTAAACCATAAATCTAACTGTAATCTTAAAGTTTAACGCTAATCCTAATCCTAACATTATCCCTAACTATTATATACTCCTAACCATAATAGTCACAATAACCATAACCCTCCCCCAAAACCTAAACCTAACCATTATTTTTAACTATGATACACCCGTAACCCTAACCCCAAACATGTTTAAACCATAACCCTAACCATAATCCGAACTATAACTCTAAACCCTGACCCTAATCATATTTATAATCCTAACCCTAATCCTAACCATAGTCCTAAACCCTAACACTAACAATAATCCTTATACATAAAAAAAAATCTATTCTTATTCTTCACTCTAAACCCTGACCATAATCCTAATCCTAGACCTAAACTGTAACCCTAACCTTAATATTAATCCCTAACCCTAACCACAATCCTGACCCTAATGCTATACATGATGTAAATTCTAACCCAAACCACTACCATAAACTTAAAACCAACCCTAACTATGATGTTGACCTTGACCCTAAACCTTAACACTAACCTTAAGCCTTACCCTAACCCTATCTATAATCCATAATCCTAACTATTACCCTAACACTAACCCTAACCATAACCCTTACCCCAACCATGATATAATAAATGATAACCCTAAACCTTAACTCAATATCCTAACAATAACCCTAATCTAATGTTAACCTAACCCTAACCCTCACCTCAACCACAAAATAAACCATAACCATAAAAATTATCCTTACTATAACCCTAAACCCTAATCCTAATCATAAACCTAAACCCTAACCCTAAAACAATAATCCCTAGCCCTAAACTTAAAACCTAACCCTAACCCTAACCCCAACCCTTATCATTAGGTAAATCTAACCCTAAACATGATGTAAATGCTAACCCTAACCCAAGCCTTAACCTTGACCATGATGAAACTCCTAAGCCTAACCCCAACCCCAACCCTCACAATAATCCAACCCTAATCTTGAACCTGACCCACATTCAATTTAATCCTAATCTATTCCTAACCTTAGTCTAGCCTAAACCCTAATCCTAATTTAACATTAATATTAGTTTAACCCTAACCTTAATGTAATTGAACCATAAGCCTAATTCTAACCCTAACTTTGATGTAAACCCTAAACGTAATTGTAACCTTGACACTCTACCCTAACCATAAACTTAATCTTAAACCCTAACCCTAATCATAACCCTAACCATGATGTAAACCTTAACCCTAACCATTTAACTTGGATCCAAAAAATAACCAATAACCAGATCCTAATCCTAACCCTACCCTTAGTTATAATTCTAACCCTAACCCTAACTATAATTATGCTTACCCTAATCCTACCATTCATTTAAACCCTAAATATAATTATAACCCTAACACTAAACCATAAACCTAACCATAAATTTAACCCTAATATTTAACCGTAACCATAACCATAAGCCTAACCATAATCCTAAACCATAGCCAAACCCTAAAATTGATGCTAACCTTAACCATGATATAAACCTTAACCCTAACATTGACCATAACCATAATACTTACCATTAAAAAAAGTATAATAATACGTGCTAATATAATAATATAATATTATAATTTATTCTAATAAAAATATATTATATAATTATATGTTGATTTATTTTATGTTTTCCATGTTGCGTTGCGCGACTGTCACAAGCATATATACCTTAAATTTTATATAGGTGCCAATTAATCAATTTTCCATAATTATAACCATGATCTTATTCCTAATCCTAATTAAGCCATATCCCTAACCCTAATACTCATTCTAATTGAACCTCAACCCTTACCCCTAACATTATCCTACAATTACAACTCTAATCCTAAACTAAAACCAAATATAACTATAATTTTACTTATAATATTATAACTCCCTCTAATCTAGACCCTAACCTGATAATGACCCAAAACCTAAATTCATATCTAATTATTAATTATATATAACCTTATAATCCTAACTATAACCCTAACCCTAATTATAATTATAACCCTAACCCTAACCCTAATTTTTTATTGTAATCACTAATTATAATCTTTAATTGTAACGCAAATTATAATTACAACCCTAACCCTAACCCTAATTATAATTCTAACCCTGACCCTAATCCTATTCTAGTCCTAATCCTAATCCTAACCCAAACCCCAACTCTTACAACTATCATCATGTACTATCTTTAATTGTAATATTAACCCTAACCCTAACCCTAACCCTAACCCTAATTCTAATTATAATTCTAACCCTAATCCTAACCCTAATTATATTTATAATTAATAATTATAATCTTTAACACTAACCCTAATTACAATCAGTAAGATTAACCTGAATCCTAACCCTTACCGCAACCGTGATCCTAATCCTAAGTATAATACTAACCCTCATTATAATTATAACCTTAAACCTCATTATAATTATATCTCTAATCCAAAACCTAATCCTCAGCATAAACTTGACTATCATATTATCCCTAACCCTATCCCTAATCATCAACTAAAGCCCATCAAAATTGTTATTATATCAAGAGAAAAATCTTATCTATAACCATAGTCCCACCCCTAACCATAATCCTACCACTAACTCTAGCCAAGATTTAAACCCTAACCCATATATTATACACTTAATAACTATAAAAAAATATTACAGTTTCAAAATAGGAATAGAATAGTATTATACTTATCATATAGCACTCTATTAATATAATATTACTAATAAAACTATAAAAATAATATTACAACTAAAAATAATTTAAAATAATAATATAATATACTTAAAATATATTTCAAATCTATATTAAAAATATTATTTTCAATAAAGTATACAATAATATCATAATAATCAAAACAATATAAATTAATAATAATAGTATATTATAATATTATTACACAAACGAATATAAAATAATTTTAATAATAATTGCAATAATAATATTACATATCATGCCAACAAACACTAATCTCTTAGAAGATGAGGTAGAGGAAGAGGAAGAGAAAATATTAGAGGAATCAGACACAATTCTCTAGATTGAAGGAGTATCTATTTTAAATATTGTGAAAGGTAAGGACACTATGAATCTAAGAGAAAAAAGAATAAATCTATCTTGAATAAGTCAAGTTTGAACAATACGAAAAAGTATTTTGAAGAAATGAATTTCACATTCTAAACAAGCAATTTCAAAAAGGAACACCAATAGGGTGTCTAGTTAAATAAATATCTTTATGGGTTGAACCAAGCTCCTCATGCCTAGTATGCTAGGATGGACCATAGTCTAACAAAGAAGGAAACCTACACATGCCACATAGACCGCACCTTATATATCCAACATATTGGTAATGAAATTCTCATAATTTTTCTTGTGTTGTTGAGCTTATTTATACATGAAACAACATAGATCTCATGGATAAGTTTCAGGTAGAAATAAAACAATAATTTCAAAAGTCATATATGTTGGACATTTTTGTTGCTAGGATATATTGTTGTCATTGATGCCAACATATTTGGTCTATTGGTCTTTGCAGAGATTGTTTGGGTTGGTTTATTGGTCTATTAGTTTTGAAATGGAATATTTCTAGTATCCTTATATTATTCTGTAATGGTTTTAATGATCTGTGAATTAGATTAATTATATCATTTCATCTGGTTATTGGTTTGGTATTTGAGTGTTCACTTTTGTAGAGTTTGGTATTTCCTTCGATATATTCCAGTGTGATCGGATTTTGAGGTGAGATTTTGGAACATTTTTTTTTTGATGATCATGTGCATTTTCATGTCAGATTGTTCATGATTTGGTTCTCTGCAAGTCATATTTACTTGTGATAGTTGTTGATGTTTGACTATTCTTGAATTTTAGATGTTGATCGATGAAGATTTGATAAGTGGTGTTGGTGGAGCTATTGCAGATGATTCTAACATGCTTTCTAGTGTTTCCTAGTTATTTCCTATTTGATTTAATGGTCTGTATTGATCTTTATGTGCAGTGTTGGTGATCTTGTTAATCTAGTGGTGTTCTTCATTGAGATGAGACCTATTTGGTGGTGTAGCATGTTGTGGTTGATCTTGGAGATATTTTCAGTGGTGTTGCATGTTTGGATAATCTATTTGGGTCCATTTTGTGTCATTCGTATCATAATATTGGTCTGGTGGTTTATATTTGTATTGTGTAATAAGATTTGTGTAATTAGGTCTTTTTGGGTTGAGTCGACCTTGTTGTCAAGGTCGATGATTTGTATATATGGATGCATTATTCATGTAATTCATGTGTTGGTAAAGTGTTTGCATTATCAAATAATCAAGAAGGTGAAAACAAATGATTAAATCCTTCGGTGTTGTGTTTGAGTTGAGATTGAAGAGTTGCAGAGCATACAAATGTTCTTAACCGGAAGTGTCATCAAGCTTTAGCAAATGCTATTCCTTGAGTTCACTTGATTTCGGATAGTTGTCTAAATTTGTTTGTAAGTTAGTGAGACTTCTCTATAAAGTACTAAACCTTCCTTGAAGGTTGTAGCCTTTCAGGTTATTGTATCTTGATAAGTGAGCTCTAGGAAATCAGCCTGAATGCATGTGCATTCCCCTTTTTAATTATTTCACATACTATTATAGAGTATCATTTCATTGTGGGTAGGGTCTCACCGTGGTTTTTCCCTTGACCACCTTTTTCATGTAAAAATCTTAGTGTTATGTGTTGTGCTATTATTTTGTTTATCTTTGTTGTTACTGTAGTTAATCAGATTTGCATTAAAGGTTCAAATTGATCAATCCGATGACAACTAATTCAACCTCCCCTCCTCTCTCAGTTGTCCTTTTGTGTTGTTTCCAACAATATATAGGACTCATGCACTTTTTTATTGGTTTGGAAGTACAAAATATAGAAACATATATATATAAATATATATATTTTCCATACCAAGCATGTAGCAAATTTATTAAAGAATTTTAGAATGGTGTCATGAAAAGGACTTGCAACCCCCATAGCACTTGGTGCTAAATTAACCAAGAAATATGTAAGTCTGAAGGTTGATGCTATTATGTATAGAAGTTTGTCATGCAGCCTCATGCACCTAACAACCACTAGAATTGACATTATGTATGTTGTGAGCCTCATATCAATTCATGAAGGATTCACATGAGTCTCATTGGATAGATGCTAACTAATATTTTTTTCAAGTAGTATGAGTTCTCTCACAATTTTTCCCTGTTAAGTATTAATAGTAATTTCAATTATTACTAAGAAATGCTAACAATTTTTTCTTGTTGTAAAATTCCTAATATGGTATTATGCCACCTATTTGCATGCACATTGATGCATGTTTTGGTAAGATGTGTAGGGAGCCCTTTCTACAAGGTTAATCATGGAGGGAACTTTAGTTGCGCCTCATTCATAGTAACATTTTTTCGACCCATGAAAAATTTCTTCATTCAAATCATGGTATAAAATTAAATGTTTTTATGCTTATAAATTTGGATCTCTTTTCTTCATAGTAAGGATCAAGTTCTTAAATTTTTTATTTTCCTAAATTTCTCATATTTGGTGAAAGCAATTTTTTTAAAATTTGTAATTCTAAGAATGAATTATGATAAGCCATATGTCAATAATTTTTTCATTGGTTCTTTAAAAAAAATTGTGTTAATCAAGAACTAAGTTTTTCCTATACACCTTAACACATTGGTGTAATGGAAAGGAAGCATATTATATTAGTTAGTGTGTAGATTCATCTCTAAACCTCATCAAACTCATTTTGAACTTACAAATAGAATTATAAAATATAGTAAAAGATATATTCATAATGTTGGTCTCTTAATGATGCAAATTATGAAATTCTTTAAAAGGATATATTGATTGAGATCTAGGGGAGTATCCCAATAGTGGGAGATACACTTGTCGATATTGTTTCTTTATTGGATCAAGTGCAATCCCATGGAATAGTAAGAACCAACAATCTACTTCTCTTGGCTCTATCCAAGGTGAACATAAAGGTTGTACCAATGCATCCAAAGATGTATATGGTTAGGAATATTAATTGAATACTGCAAGCTACCTCAAGAGCCTCCTTCACCTTTGCATTGTGATGATCCAAGTGCCAATTAAGATAAATATATTTCTCTTTTGTATTGTAAATATTTAGATCAAGTTTTAGATATTCTCATCAAGTCACTTTGTCACGATAAATCTCTCCATCATTGTTATAATCATGGATTAGACCCTATTAAAGGGTTTGAGGTAAAATCACTAAGGCAGAAGGGTGGGTGCTAGGAATTAACTTTAACTTGGTAAAGTTAATCTCCCTTTACTTGTCACTTGTAGAAATATTCTAAGAAATCCTTAAAAGTCCTTTATCTTATTTGAGTTCTCACATGTGTTAATTTAATTCATTTAATTTATTCCAAATATGTAGAATATGAAAATCTCTCCTTATGAGGGTTGTGACCCTTTTTTGACACATAAAATGATATATGGCAGTTGCCACAGTTAGACATGGGAGTTACATAAATGTAACTTCACACTGACCTCTATATATTTGAGGTTCCTCTCTTGTTCCTTCCATGAAATCACTTATATTATAAGCCCAGTTTCTATTTCTCTCATTGTATTTTCTTAGGCTTTATGTCATATTCATAATTATGAGGGTTTTTGCTTTTCTTTTTGCCCCCTTAAAAATACTATGTTTCCTTTTTCGATATTGGTCTAGTTGCTCTGGGTTATGGTTTTTCATATTTATGGTAATATTCTATGTTCAAACAATTTCTCATTGAGAAGTTTATTTCATGTTATCAATATTATTTTCCTTTCAACTTTTCAATTTAATTTTGTTTTATTCTAAACAAATTGTTAAGAATGGACAAACTTAAACAACAAATTCTATATTTTAATTTTTTTAGGTGGACCTAAAATTACACTAATATTTTTAATAGAATGTACCTAACAATATGATTTCAAATGAACTATCTAAATAAATTAAACCAAAATATCACTAATAAAATTACTTATAAAACTACCCTTGATAGGTTTTTGATAGAATACCATATGAACCAAAATATCTACTATGATACGATTATTTTCTTCTATGATCTTCCTATATCTTGATATGTTTATGAGTATATTGTATGTTTTGAATAGTTTAAGATAATATTTTGCATAAATTGTGTGCTCATAATATCCAATATAATGGAACACGGAAGTTTCAATGTAAACTTAAATATTTGCATCCTAGGGATCCTTCTTATACCCATTATGATTGATTTTAATAAATATGCAATGATAACAATATTTTTAAAGCACAAAGTGGTTAGCCTAGGACAAGGAATAAATATGCAATTCCCCAGCTCGTCACTGTTTGCAACGATCTTAAACACTTGCCCGATTTCGCCATGTTGAACCATTATAAATGTTACTATCACATCTTGTCCCTGCAAACACACCCAAAGATATAAAATTTCATTGGATTCTCACGCGAACGACATTTACAGATTTTATAATAGCATTTAACTAGAGACATGATATCTTCAGTCTATGATAATTATTCGCAATAAAATTTGATTAGACTATGTAAATTTATTTTCTTTATAAGTTTGAAATCCCACTCTATATTTATAATCACAGCGAGATAACTAGAGAAGCGAATTCAGAGATAACTAATTGATGAGAGGAGTGAAGTTAACCAGAACCAAAAGAAACATTGTTTTGCTAGTTATTTCTCAATTTTCTCTTTTAAGTAAATTATCATCATCAATGAATATGAATGCGATCCTAAATATTGAAGAAAAACATATATTTAGATACTCTAATCCAGAAAACTTAGACGCTATTGTGTGGTATTATGATTAAAGAAGAGAAGAGTAGTTCAAAGTTACAGACCGAAGAACCACCTGCATGAAGGCTGAGCGCACCCACAAAGAGGAACAGCAAAGCTATTTATCACACGGAGCCAAACCATCATAGACTGAAAGAAAAGGACAGAAAAGACTACTTTTTGCGTGACATCCGTAATTGTTTTCATGACTAACCTTATCTCAATGTTTCTTTTCACGCCATAAAAAAGAGTTGTGTATTGAAGATAGTAAACGAACATTTAGGAAGGCGTTCACTGAAATGGAAATTATATATAAAATTTACGGCATTCAAATTCCAAGAACCACATGCCCTTGACAAAAACTAAACGTTATGAACGTTAAACTTACAGGCAATCAGATAACTAGAGTAGTTTTTTTTTCCCTTGTAAAAGAGAACCATGTATAATCATAATTATCTTGAATACAGTAACAAAGCTCTCACTCCCTTACAATAATATTTATTTAACAAGGAGGCTGCACCATGAGCATGAGGCTCTCACAATAATGCTTATTCTAGATTGTTATATGCTTTCCATATTCTGTTGGTTTAAGTTTTGGTGTTTTGGTAACTATCGCTTATGTTCTGAGTTTATATTTCTTCGTACCGGTTAGTTTTATCGGTAACCGATATTTGATGTTTGGGTCTGATGATTTTGGTCCGGCTTATAGAAAGGTTTTTATCATGTTGAAGGTTCCTAATGATTGTGTTATGAGTGCTTGATGACTTTGCATTGGATGGCATGCTGTTATGGTGGTCCTATTTGGATCCGATTAGACTTTCTATGTTATTACATTGAGGGTTTCTATCAGTTGGTAAAACGTCTTGTATTTTGGTCTTAATGGAATTTTCGATGGATATAATTGTTTGGATATTTGAGTTAGGTCCATGCTATGTAATATAAATCATAATATTGGTCTAGTGGTACCATGTAATGTATTTTTTATTATTATGGTTTTTTGGGTTTAGTTTTTAGCTGAACTTATCATAAGGTTGATGATTTGTATTTATTGGTGACTTATTCATGTAATATATGAAGGTATGGGATCAATGGTTATGTCTGCATTATCAATGCAAGGTTTATGTGCAAACAAGTGATATATCATTCAGCAAAAGGTTTTTTCATATGGTAGGGCAGACATCTACGCTTAACTGGAACCATATCAAGCATTAGGAGATGCTACTTTCACAGTTCATTCTTACAAAATTGTAGTCGAATGTTTTGTAAGTTAGTGAGACTTCTCTTTTGTGACGAGCAGTGAGCTCTAAGCGGTTGACCTGATTATAAGTGCAATCCCCATTTTAATTATTTCACATACTATTGCAGAAGTATTATCTGATTGTGACTAGGGTTTCCCACAGTGGTTTTTCCCTTTATCAAGATTTGACATAAAAAATATTGGTGTTGTGTGTACTGTGCTTTCATGTCTTATCTTTTATTGTGTTGGTTTCTGTATGCTCCGGTTTAAAGCTTTTGATATGCAAAAGTTATGATTTCTGATAGTAAACTAATTCACCCCCCCTCCGTCTTAGTTTACTCTTGATATTAGATATATCTAATAATTGGTATCAGAGCATTGGTCCTCTCTGCAGAAGCTTAACCGCTTGAGGAGATCTGATGGCTATTGGCCATTTGGTGGAATTAATTATATGTTAAATTGATGTTGTTTCATTGATGCAAACACTAGTTGTTTGGATGATTTACCGACACCCTTCAGGTCTTGGTAGGTTGAGTGGTATTTGGTTAACTTGGATCCGACATGATCCGGTAGGCTCTTGTATAGTCTGGTAATGTAATTGGATTGTTCATGATACTTATACTCATATTTGGTCAGTTGGTTTTGGTTTGGAGATCGGATGCTATCTTGGTTGCTTAGAAGATTGGTTTCTGGTTCCGGCGAGGGTTTCACCGGTAGAGCTTTTGGTGGAGATCTTTGATGAATTGCATAACTGGTGTTGGTTTAGCTTCTCATGGAGTTCTAGGATATTGTTCATGATCATATTCGAGACTTGGTGGTTGGAGATCATTTTTGTGGCATGTGGACCTATACTTGGTCCCAGTTGATGTAGGTTATGGACCGACTTTAATGTAACATGTGGATAGGACCTATTAATGTATTTTTGATATGTATTATGTTTTGATATTATTTGTTTGGTCTAAGATCAACATGGTTTGTAATTATGTAATTGGTTTATTGTTTGGTGGCCGACCTGATTGTTTATGGTTGATCGTTTGTATATATAGATGTAAGATCTCATTGTAGATCATCATGGTAATTGTTAGAGGTCATAGGCAAGGAATGTAATGTGTGAATAATGTAATATCATTCAAGCTGAGGAGTTGGTTGATCACTAGAGATCAAATTGGGTTTATGTAAGAGGATTTGGTCCTCTAGTATTGAGTTTAACTAGAACTTTACTCAGGCATAGTAGATGCTACCTTTTGCAGTTCAACACTTCTCCGGATTATAGTCTAGATTTCTATGTAATAAATGAGGCTCCTTTTGTGATGAGCCATGCGCTCTAGCCTATTGGCCTTCCTACAAGTACAGGCCCCTCAATTGTAATTCACATACTAACTACAAAAGTATTATCTAATTGTGGGTAGGCTTCGCACCATGATTTTTCCCTTTACCAGATTTTCCACACACAAATATTGGTATCATGTTGATGGTATTTATTTTGTGATTGTTTATGCTTAATTAATTTATCTGCTATTCTAATATTAATGTTTTGGGTTCCAGTATTAAAGTTTAAAATTTCTAATGGTTTTGATAATCTGTGATAACTGATTCACACCCCCTCACACTTAGTTGTCTTCTAGTTATTTGAACTGTCTAACATTTGGTATTAGAGTTTTGGTCCTCTGTGCAGAAATATTAACCACTTGAGAAAGATCCTATGGTGACTAACAATTCAAGTTCATCCAGTTCTTCTAGAGCTATCTTTTGAAGGGATATTTTGAGGCTTGATGGAACAAATTACACAGTATCGAAGATTTGTGTGGAGACTCATTTGAGATGTCTTGGCAAGCAGATTTTGGGGATCACACAGAATGGTGTCACACCCTATAATCAGGAATCTGGCAATCCTCATCTGGCTAACCTAAAGAAGGAGCTTGAGAATGATTGTAGATCAAGAGAATCCCTTTTGTGTGCACTTTCTGATCAACAAATAATTGGATTAACTGACAGATCATCTGGAAAGGCTATATGAGATAAGTTCGAGACTCTTAATGAGGGTGACTACACAATGAAGATTAATAAACTTGATGGTCACTAGGTGAGATATGAAAACCTGAAGATGGAAGAAGATGAAAGAATTACTGCATTCATGGAAAGGGTAAATGAGATTGTTATGGGAATTCAAAGTTGTGGTGGAACTTTGAGCGAAGATGAAATTGCTTTTTTAAGTCCTGAGAGCCCTACCATCGGCTTAAAAAATGAAGGTTGTTGTTATTAATGAGTTGAGAATAATTGTTAATACATATGTCAATAGAGATACGTTGGTTGGGAAACTATCTGCTTTTGAGCTTAAAGAATTTGGACCTTCTGGAGCTGTGAAATCTAAACCTATTTTTCATGCATCTATATCTACAACTAGTAAGCAAGACTGGAAAGCTTTGTATGCAAAGGAACTCGAAGATATGAAGAGTGAAGATGATGAGTTTGAGAAACTTGAAGAACTATTTTCTAGAAGAGTACCTAAAGGACTGGTCGGAAGTAAGTATGAAGGAAAAGAACCTTTTAAATGTTTCGCATGTAATCATAATTGTCATTTTGCATCTAGATATCATGTTCAAGGAATTCAAGTTTTGAAGAAAGAGTTAAAAGATCATTTATGCCTAATCTTGGATATTATAACAAATATAAATACAAGAAAAACATAGACAAATCATGCTACATTGTAGATGAGGAAGGAATTACTGATTCAGGTGACGAACCGACATAAGAATTTTGTAGTGGATGTGGTAATGGGAAGGAATTGGTATTCTTGGCTAGCGAGGAAGATGATCCGACACTAAAAGAGAATGTACCTGAAGAGAAGGCACTTTATTCTAGATTTGAAGACAAGGATGAATGGGTAATTGATAGCAGTTGTTCACATCATATGACTAGAGATAAAGGGAAGTTTCTATCTTTGCAAAATTTTGATGGTGGTCTAGTTAGATTTGGAGATGACAAGGCAGGCATGATCAAGGAAAAAGGAACTATATCATTGGATGGTAAGAACAATATTGACAATATTTATTATGTTGAATGTTTGAGGCATAATCTTTTGAGTGTAGGTCCATTGGTAGATAAGGGATTTCAATTATAGTTCAAGGATGGGAAATACAAAATCATTAACGAATCTAGCTTGGAAATTACAACTGATACACAAACAAAAGGTAATATATTTCATTTTCACTCCAGTGAGAAGACATGTTTGATTACATAGATTGATGGGAGTTGGCTATGGCATAAAAGGCTGTGTCATGTGAATTTTGATTGCATTGTGAAGATCAATTCAACTAAGGTAATAAGGGATATACCTAAGATTATGAAGCCCTATAATCTGGTTTGTAAAGAATGTCTAATGGGTAAACAGATCAAAACCTCTTTTAGGAGTATACAAGATAAATCAAATGATCTTCTTGATCTTATTCATACTGATCTGTGCAGCCCTGTTAGAGTTAAAAGTTTGCAAGGTGATAGATATTTCATGCTAATCATTGATGATTATTCTAGAATGATGTGGGTTACTTTTCTAAGAGAAAAATATGAAGCTTTTGAAAATTTTAAAATCTTTAAGGCTAAAGTGGAAACTAAGACAAGATTGAAGATTAAATGTTTAAGATCAGATCATGGTGGTGAATTCACATTTGGTGAGTTTAATAACTTTTGTAAAAAGCATGGTATAAGAAGGCAATTTTATACTCCCCAGACACCTTAGCGGAATGGAGTTGTGGAAAGGAAGAACATAACTATCTTGGATGCTACTAGAACAAAGATGATGGAAGCTAGTCTATCTCATATCTACTAGAGAGAAGCAGTGAGAACAATGGTTTATACATTCAACAAAGTACATATCAAAGAGGAAATCGGTAAGACACCTTATGAATTATGGTCTGGAAATAAACATACAATTAAGTATTTTAAAATTTTTGGTAGTAAATGTTATATTAGGAGAGATGATATTATTGGGAAATTTGATCCTAGATGTGATGAAGCCATATTTCTTGGTTATTCTACTAAAAGAAAAGCATATAGATGTTATAACAAGAGATTGCAAAGAATTGTGGAGACTACTAATGTCAAATTAGATGAGTAGAACAAAATTTAAATAAGAGCTTATGAGAAGGAACCGACAGTGGAAATGATTATATCTAAAATGGTAGCACCTTTATCAGAACATAGAGTTGAACTAGTTACTCCGACAACATCAGAGAATTCTACACTAATCGAAAAAAATGGAAGCGAAACATATAGTTAGAAGACTCCTAGGTATGTGAGATTGAATCATTCATAAGATCAAATCATTGGGGATAAGAGAAATGGAGTGATCACAAGAAGAAGACTAGCAACTAATGAGGTATGTTTAATTTCACAAGTTGAACTAGTATCTCTAATTGAGGCATGTAAAGATGAATATTGCTTGAAAGCTATGGAAGAAGAATTATATTAGATTGAGAAAATAACACACGGACCTTGTTTCATCGACCTAAAAATAAAAAGGTTATTGGAACTATATGGGTTTTTAGGAATAAATTCAATGAGGATGGTCAAGTTATAAGGAATAAGGGTAGATTGATTTGTAAAGGATATTCTCAAAATGAAGGAATTGATTATGGAGAGACTTTTGCACTTGTAGCTAGGATTGAAGTTGTAAGATTATTTCTTGCCTATGTGGCTTATAAAAACTACAAGGTTTATCAGATGGATGTTAAATGTGCATTTTTGAATGGGACCTTGATGAGGAAGTTTATATTGAGAAACCTGATGGTATGTCACTATCAGATGATACAGATATGGTTTGCAGGTTAAGGAAATTTTTATATGGATTGAAACAAGCACCTATAACTTGGTATGCAAGGTTGGATAAATATCTTTTAAAGATTGCTTTTACTAAGGGCAGTGCTAACAGTAAATTATATTATAAAATTAATGATGATGATATACTGATAATTGAGTATTTGTTGATGACATTATTTTTGGAGGTGAAGATAAGTTATGCATAGAATTTTCAAAAAATATGGAAAAAGGATTTGAGATGTCTATGATTGGTTAGATGAAATTTTTCTTAGGTTTGTAGATTACTTAGAATGACAAAGGTATTTTCATCTGTCAAACTAAATATGCTAAGGAATTTTTGAAACATTTGGTATGGGAGATTCTAAACTGGTAAGTACTCCTATGGTTACAAGTGATAAATTGACAAGAAAAGATGTTTCTGCACTAGTAAATCCTACAAGATACAAATCTATGATTGGAGGTCTTCTTTATTTGACTTAGAATAGGCCTTAAATTATGAATGTTGTTTGTATTGTTTCAAGATTTTAGAGTGATCCTATAGAAAATAATGAGATGGTAGTGAAAATGACTTTTAGATACTTGCAAGGTACATCAAAACATGGCTTTTGGTACCCTAAGGATGATAACTTTACTTTATGTGTATATACAGATGCTGATTAGGCTGGAGATGTTGATGAGTAGAAAAATTATTTCTAGTGGAGCTTTATTTCTTGGAAAGAAATTGGTTTCATGGGTCAACAAGAAACAATATTGTACTTCTTTATCTATTGCTGAAGCTGAGTATGTTGTTGCTGCTACTAATTGTACACAAATTTTTTGGATGAAGCAAATATTGAAGGATATAAAGGTGGATTATAATGCACTAGTAGTTATTCACTGTGATAACTCTGTTGCTATTGATATATCAAAGAATCGAGTATTTCATTCTAAAACAAAGCACATATCTATCAAGTATAACTTTTTGAAAGAGAAGGCAGAAGAAAATGAAGTTAGAGTGGTTTATGTGAACACTAAAGAGCAGGTTGCAGATATTTTCCCTAAACTTTGGTCCAAGGAAATATTTGAGTACCTTAGAGACAAATTGGGAGTTTCTTATCCTCTGCTAGAGACTTGATTGATGCAATTTGGCTTTAGTCTGACATGAATTAGAAAAGATACCATTTATTATGGCATTGATGTGGGGATGCTACTGCTGAGGGGGAGTAGTCAACTTTGTGATTCAGAGGCTTATGTTTTTGATTTGATATTTTTGTCCTATTTCTTGCATTGATGTCAAAGGGGGAGAGATATTGATATGAAAAAGGTTGAGAAATTTAAAGCTTTACAACGATATTATTCATAGGGGGAGTTTGAGCTATCTATGGGATATTTTTGGTTGTCTTCCATTGGGGGAGACTTCTTTGGTATTTCCTGGTACTTAGATGTTTTTCACATATAGTGTTGCCATCAATGCCAAAGTGGGAGATTGTTGGCCATTTGGTGGGATTGATTATGTGTTGCATTAATGTTTTGTCATTGATGCCAACACTAGATGTTTGAATGATGTATAGGCATCCTTCTGGTCCCGGTAGGCTGAGTGGTTTTTCATTAACTTGGATTTGGCATGATACGGTAGGCTTTGATATAGTCTAGTGATGGAATTGGCTTGTTCAAGATACTTATACTCATATTTGGTCAGTTGGTTTTGGTCTGGAGATCGGATGCTATCCTGTTTTCTTAGAATATTGGATTCTGGTTCCGGTGAGGGTTTCATCGGTAGAGATTTTCATGGAGATCTTTGATGAATTGCATAAGTGGTATTGGTGTAGCTTCTGGTAGAGTTCCAGGATGTTTTTGATGATCATGTTGGAGACTTGGCAGTTAGAGATCATTGTTGTGGCATGTGGACCTATAATTGGTCCCGGTTGATCTAGGATATGGACCGACTTTAATGTAACGTATGGATATGACATATTAATGTATTTTCGAGATGTCTCATGTGTTGATATTATTTGTGTGGTCTAAGGCTGACATGGTTTGTAATTATGTAATTGGTTTATTGTCTAGTGGCTGACCTAATTGTCTATGGTCAAGGGTTTGTATATATATATGTAAGATCTCATTGTAGATCATCATAGTAATTGTTAGAGGTTGTGGTTAAGGAATTTAATGTGTGAATAATGTAATATCATTTAGGAGGAGGAGTTTGTTGATCAATGGAGATCCAATTGGGTTTATGTAAGAGGTTTTAGTCCTCCAGTATTGAGCTTAACAAGAAATGTACTTAGGCATAGGAGATGCTATCTTTTGCAGTGTAACACTTCTTTGGATTGTAGTCCGGGTTTCTATGTCGTCAGTGAGGGTGGTTTTGTGATGAGCAGTGCGCTCTAGGTTGTTGGCCTTCTTGCAAGGGTAGGCCCCTCAATTTTAATTCACATAGTTATTGCAGAATTATTATCTGATTATGGGTAGACTTCCCACCATCGTTTTTCCCTTTACCAGGTTTTCCACGTACAAATATTGGTGTCATGTGGAAGGTATTTATTTTGCCATTGTTTATGCTTAATTGGTTTATCTTCTATTCCTGTATTATTTTATTGGGTTCCATTATTAGAGTTTAAATTTTCTAATGGTTCTGGTAATCTGTGATAACTGATTCACCCCCCCTCTCAGTTGTGTTGTGGTTATTTGAATAGCCTAACAATGGCAACTCAATCTAGTTGTACATTCAACCCCTACTAAAAGGAGAGTCCTAGATTTGATGCTACAAATTATAAAATATGAAAGGAGTGAATGAAGATTCATCTCAAATGTCTTGGAGCTGAAGTTTGGGAGATAGTTGAGAAATGGTATATGACTCATTATCCTAATTCTGGAACACTAGCACCTGCTGATGAATAAAAGAGAGCTAAAAATGATGTTACAACAAATGAGGCATTATTGAGTGCCCTATCTAATGAAAACCTATTGAATTTCATAGAGTTCGAGGATGCAAAGTAGATCTTGACAAAGCTTGAAACTCTTTATGAAGATAACCAAGCAGTAAAGATTACAAAACTTGAAGGTTTACGAGTAAGATATGAAACTTTGAAGATGGAAGAAGATGAGAAGATAAGTTCTTTCACAGATATAGTAAATGAGATTTTTATGGGAATCATATGCTGGGGCAGATCAGATAGTGAGGATAAGATTGTGTCAAAGGTTCTGAGAGTTCTACCTTTGACTTATAAGATGAAGGCTAATACAATCAAATAACTTTGGACAATGTCATGTACCCCTACTACCAGAGATACACTACTCAAAAAATTGACTGCTTTTGAACTTGAGAAACTTGGAGATCAGAGTGTTGCCAAAACTAATATTGCATTTAAAGAATCTGACTCTGTTAAGCAAAAGATATATTGGAAGGAATTGTATGTTAAATAATTGGAGGACATCGAAAGTGAACACAGAGAACTTGAAGAGTTGGAATCCTTGATTGCGAGAAGAATTCCTAAAGAACCGACAGGAAGTAAGTATGAAGGAAAAGTATCTTTTAAATGTTTTTCATGCAATAAGATTGGTCACTTTGCTTCTAGATGCACTGAAAGACCTACTAGGAATCATGAAAGATTTGTGAAGAGTTATAAACCTAATCCAAAATATCAAAGCAAACCTAGATTTAGAAGGAATAAGGATAAATCATGCTATTATGCTAGTGATGATGATTTTGGTATTACTGGTGATGATGATGATGATGAACCTGTAAGTCAAACCATCAATGGAAACTCAGGTAAAGATTGGGTCTTTATTGCTATCAAGGATGATTCTCTGGAACCTGTCATTGAAGCAAATCATACTAAAGAAAAGACTTTAGCTGCTAAAATTGAAGAAAAGGATAAATTGGTTATAGACAGTGGATGCTCACATCACATGATCACTGACAAAAAAAAAAAATCTATCGCTACAAGAATTTTATGGTGGACTAGTCAGATTTAGAGACAACAAGGCATGTAGGATCAAAGGCAAAGGAGCAATATCATTGGATGGTAAGACTATTACTAATAATGTTTATTATGTTGAGGGCTTGAAGCGTAATCTTTTAAGTTTAGATTAGATGGTGGATAGATAGGTTGGTCTTGATCAAAAATTGGGTAGGATGAAAGGGCTTGTTCTTGACCTTGATTTGTTTCAGGATTCATTTCTTTTGATCTTGGATTATCCTCTTGACATGGGGAAGGAGTTTCGATAACCATGGGAGATTCTTAGAAGGTTTCAACATTTTGACTTGATGAGAAAGGATTTGGAATGAGACTCTCTCAATCATGACTTGTATTAGATTCGATTTGCACTATGGATACCCCTTGGGATATTGTGTTATTGGATAGAAATGGGGTGGATTTATCTTTTGTAACTTCAAGGGATGATGAAATGGTGGATAGATATGATCTACTTGGATTTTGGTTAAATGGGATTTGGTTTGGGTTCAAAGATATTTAGTTTTGGTTGAAAGGGTTTTGATTTGGGTTGAAAGAGGTTTGATTTGGGTTGAAAGAGGTTTGATTTTGGTTGAAAAAGATTTGGTTTGGGTTGAAAGAGTTTTGGTTTTGGTTGAAAGGATTTTCAATGTTGGGTTGATGTGATTGGTATGTTTAATATGTTGGGTTGAAAGAAGTTTGAATGTTGGGTTGATGTGATTGGTATGTTTGATATGTTGGGTTGAAAGAAGGTTAACATGACTCTAATGTTGGTTCAACTGAGGTAGGAATCATTTTGTTGAAGAATTAAGGTTGACATGTTTCAATGGTCTCACAAGAAAAAGAAGGTTGGCCTGATGATGATTCCCTCATGGTTATCACTTCTTTCATCATTTTTTCTAACCAATCCCTATGGTTGTTAGGACTAGTCATATCTCTCATGTGTTGTTGCAAAGTCTTGATCCATTGAGCTAAGGTTTATATAGATGGTGGTAGAATAGGAATGGAAGGGATGAATTCTCCACCTTCCCTGCCAAATCTATAATGTAGATCCATGATGTTTGCTTGATTGGTTTGTACCTAGTATAACAACATGTAAGATGTCTTCTACATTTCTAGATTGTTGAAATGTTTGATTTATATGTTGATCTTGACAAGCTTGTTTTCTATGGGGTTTTGATATTTTTGATATTGAAACTTGACTTTGTTGAGGGGTTTGACCTTGTTGATGTTGAAACATGACTTTGTTGAGGGATTTGATCTTTTTGATGTTCAAACTTGACTTTGTTGAGGGTTTTGGTCTTGTTGATATTGATGTTGCAAGGACATAGTAGCAAGCAAATAAAACAATCTAAAAAATATAGAGAGAGCACTTGTTTAAAGGACTTGTTAAAATCCTCATGAATGTTGATATCCTTTTCAAGACCCCATTTTGTTTTTGATAGTATTTTGGTAATTAGATAGCACATAAAGAAGACTCTCTTGAAGACAAAACGTCACAAGTATTTCCACAACCCACATCTTGATACTTCGCCAGCTCAAATAGCCTTGTCACACCCTTGGGTGCACCCATTTTTTTTGCCTTTTTCCAGAAATTGAACCAAAGAAGATTACTTCTCAATTGGCATGATATCTTGGGAGATATTTGGTGAGTGTCTTGGGGGTAGATTCTTCCCCACATTTGTAGTGTGATTATTCAAGTGTTTGGTTGCTGACTTTGTTTGGCCTCTAGATCCTAAGGTTTTTTATCAGGCTTCCATTCAGGTGGGCATAGATCCGGCATATTTAATCATCACTATTCCATCCAGCACCCGTTGCTTACAATTTTCATTGCAAAAACATTTTTTTTAGAGTGGCTTGGATTAATTGGCTTTAGTCATTACCACTTTAGGTCGTTCTGTCTCACTTGGCCTTATAGGTTACTTGGGAGGTAGGCCTTCTAAGGGTTTTATCCTAATGATAAAATTGAAAGAAAACATAAAAGAGGTGGGTCTGTCTTTTTTATTATCATTATACCTAGCACCTCACAAACACTAAAACATAATTTTATGTATCTTCCATTTGCAATGATTCTCTACTCTAAGTGTTGATGTTGCTCCACATACGCATAGTATTCATTTTTTATCCTCATAGAAATTTGTAAAGTAAAGAACTTTTGGTTTTTTGAGTCTTTTCTTCTAATCATGCAAGCTTATACTGCAATGTCATTGTAAATATTGGACCCTTTCAAGACTTTGTGTGTGATCAGTTATTCTAACTTGTTGTATCTTGTTGTCATTAGGTTTCCTCAATTTACCTTTTTGCCTTAATGATCCTCTGGTTTGCTTTAAGCTACCTCTTGTGTTGTCTCCTCTTTCTTGCACCTGAAAACTTGAATGTAACCCTTGCTTTCATCAAATTAGACCTATCTCATGCAAAAAAATTTTGAATTTTCCATCATTATAAAATATTTATGGGTTAGGTGCGCAAAACTAATTAACTGAGAAATGAAAAAATTCAATTCAACTTTGACCCCTTCTGGCAATTGCGGAGCATTTTTAGCAATTGCGAGACCTTATGAAAGCAATTGCGAATTCATATGACATCAATTGCGAATTGATATTTGTGATTGCAAACTTCTGCAATGTTAATTGCGAACCTACAATTTTTGTGTTTGTACGTACATGCAAAATTAAAGAAATAAGAGAACGAAGTTTAGATGTATTTGTTCACATCAGGTTCACCATTTGTATTAGAGTTAAAATTGTCATAATTAATCAAATTATAAGAGAGAATCACAAACTCTAATCTAATTATAATTAATCGTAAATAACAATCAAATAATGTTAAATCAATTTAATTGAGCAAATGAATCTAATTAAGACTCCCTCAATCGATTTCACAAAGCTTCCATTTCTCTTCTCCTTACCTTTCACATACTACAAACAAGAGAGTGCAAGAATAATTGGAGACAATTGCAAGAAGAATCAAAATTGAATCTTGCCAGAATGAATAATTATAATGAGATCAATCCTTTAATCTAAAGGAGATCAAAACCCTACAGAAAATCCTAAGGGTTGAATGCATGAAATAAAATAATTATTAAATGCCTAAAAAAGCCTATGAAATTTAGCTTAAATGAAAAAAGAAAAGGTGACTTAATTAATTAATCAACATGATTAAATTATTTAATTAAATAAAGCCTTTTAATCTAATAGATTTAGCTCTATAGAAAATGAGATATGTTTTTACCATCTCTTACTAGCCACAAAGGGGTAATATGAATCCCTATCATAAAAATGAAATAATTTTGAGCTAATAAATTAAAATTGGTAAAGAATAGACTAGGAAAAATGGGACAAATATAGCTCAATAATTTCTAACCAAAGAATTTGAAACTTGCATTAAGAAGAGCTCAACAAATGTTAGAAAGGCAATATCTAACTCATTTTGGTATCACATGAGATATACATTCCAAATCATGTTTAAAGATTTCAAGCTTCCAAACTCAATCATATGTATTATATTAGGAGACACTAAGCTAGTAATTATTCAATAAATTTAAATTTTTTTCTTAATCAATTTTTACCTAGGCCCAACTTGATAGTAAAAGGGAGAAATGAATACAAGAGCCCAAGGGTGAGCTTCAAAACAAACAACTAGAGACAACTACATAACTAATGGCTCATAGATAGTCCTTTGCACAAATCATTTCCATACCATAAAAGCCAAAGCTTTTCTTTTCGTCTTAAACTATCGAAATGATCTTATCGTAAAAAGCACAATGACTCTAGAAATGAACCTTTATAACAAGAAGATAATGACGATGAAGACAATTCAAAGCTTCGTGCCCATCAAGAGTGGAAAAAAAATGGTAATGATGAAGAATAATCTTCAAAGATCCATTACTTCCTGGTTCTCTAATAATGCATCTGGCACATAAAGCTAAGCATTGAGGTTGTGTAGAAGGTAACTGTAATCAACCAAAATAATGTGAGAAGCAATGCAGCTATCAATCCACATGATAAAAACCTCCACTGCATTCAATGAAGGTGCAATAATGTTATATATTTCCCTCTATTGTTCAGCAGAAGACGAAACGATTGAATTTCTATTTGTTATTATTTCAAATGAAAGCAATCGAAAGACACCTCATCCGCTCTAGAGAACACTACTCAAAATTTGAAACGAAACTAATGAATTCATATGGGTTATATATTTCCCTTTGTTGTGTTGTAGAAGATGAAGAAATCCCTTTTGTTTTCATCTGTCCTGCTCCTGTTTAACTTTGCAAACCATTTACTTGAATCTTTGTTGCGGTGAACAGAGGGGCGAAGGGAAAATTTTTCTCGAACAAAATAAAGTTCATGGTGGGTGGAGGTAATAGTTGGCAAATAGTACAACGGAAGGCAAGACGTAAACAAAAGTGGGATCCTCTGTGGAGTGGTCAAGGGCGGGTGCGAGAAAGAATGAGCGAAATTGATCTCTTGGTAAATCATTTCAAGGTTGATTTCCCACATGATAAGGAGATATTCTATTACAAAGTAGACATAACCATCACACATTCTCAGGGGGCTTGTGGAAGTAGGACTAATATGTCTATCACACTTAAGAGATACATTTTGAACAAATTCATTGAAGACAAGTTGGTGTTTTTACATTACTTTAGATTTAATTAATAAAACTATCGGCGATTGTGTTTTCAATTGTGCAGTTACACAACCATTTGCTGTTTTGTATTACCTATTTAAAGGCACACATTTAGAATGAATATGTGGATCTGATAATATATTTTATTCTACAAAATCAAATCAATAAGATTTTTCATTTGTGCTATTCTCTGTAATCATGGTTTAGTTTTTTTTGTTCCATGTTGGCTCTACCATTTCAACATGGTATCAGAGTGAAAACTTGTTTCTATGATTTGTGGCTAATGGAGGAATAAGATTGGGGTTGGCTTCTACATTTGCTGTGTTGTAGAGGAGACAAAGTAGCTACTGGGCATGACTTAAAAGAACTGTAGATGGCAGTGATATGATTTCAGTGTTTGTAATGGTGAGAGAGTAACAATAAAAGGAAGGTGGAAGTGAAAATAGAGATATGATTCAAGTCCAAACGCCAAACTAGAATCTTGCAATCATGTTTCAAGAAAAGAGGTATGAAATGGACTCTCTTTATAGGGTGACATCACAAATCTTTATGTTATCATTTTATTTGTCTTTGAGTGATAAAGATAATAGATAAAATAGTTACAATTCCTAAATTCGAAGGGCATGAATTCCACACATGGCAAATTAAAGTGCAACTATCATTAATTGAGAAAGATTTGTGGGAGATTGTGGATGGGAATGTAACAAAGCCACAAGATGCAGATGCAACAACGAAGTGGATGACAAAAGATCGTAGGGCCATGGCATTGATTGGTCTTGGTTTATCAGATGCATACTTGCATCGTATTGATTTATCAAAGATGTCAAAAACAACATGGGACGGGCTCAATGTCTTGTTTGGTTCTCAGACTTCTAGTACGAAGATGTCTATTAAGTAGAAATTGTTCAGGTTAAAGATTAATGGAGGTGATAATATTATTCAGCATATAAGATTTTTTCATTCTCTCCTTAATCAACTTGCAAGTATAAATGCTAATGTCGATGATGATGATGCCAAGGCAATATTACTTAACAGTTTGCCTTCTAGTTTTGACCATATTGTCTTTACTCCAAAATAAATCCTAGCTTGGAAATAATAATCTCTTCTCTTATTGATGAAGGAAATAGAACTAATAAGAACTATCAACTTCTTGAAGAATGTGCCTTGGTTGCTAGGAATAAATCTAATATTTCCAGTAGAAGAGAATTCAAATGCTTTTATTGTCAGAAAAATGGGCATGTGCAGATGAACTGTTTTCCATGGGCTAAAGATCTAATCGATGGAAATTTAAGGAAAGATACATCTTTTGTTGCAATAGAAGGTGAGGCCAACTTTTGTGGATTTGCAATACATAAAAATGACTCATCTGATGGTGACAGTCCATTAGATGATATAGGGGTTGATACAAGATTTCTACTTTAGAGAATAGTGAATACTGACAAGAGGTCGGAGGCAATGGAGGTAGGAGGATCTTTTATCATCTCGAGTTAGCTTCTTGCTCAGACATGATCATTACATGAGAAGCAACCTACTTGTGTCCCAGTAAAGCCGAGCCTTGGCAAATTTGTCCCTAAAAAGGGGGCGCAATTTATTTGTGTTCCTAAAGAGAAGAGGGAGCTTGGTAGTGTGATTGTCCCTTCTAGGAGCAAGGGGAGGGATAGAATTGTGCAAGCATAGTAGCAGTGATCAAGTTTACATAGCACTTCAGGAGGTGTTAGACACACTCGGAGGAGATGTGGACTGGACTTTCAGAGGAAAGGCGTCTCATGTGCAGCACTCGAGGAGGTATTAAACACACTCAGAGGAGATGTGGAATTTTGGAGGAAATGTGTCTCATTGTGTAGGGGAGGTGGGAACTTTTGTTCTTGTGTAGACAATTCTAGGTTTTGCAGTCAGGAGATCCACTGATGTAGTCAATTTGGTGTTTCTTGGGCGAGTAAGGAGGATTGGTGAGGGTGCTTCATCAAAGTCACTCGAGGGTTGGATTAAAACCCTTGCAACTTCCACTCTTGTTCAGATTAATGTAATAAGGGGGGGAATGTTGGTGTTATTACATTAGTTTAGATTTAATTAATAAAACTATCAGCGGTTGTTTTTTTAGTTGTACAGTTACACAACCATTTGCTATTTTGTATTGCCTATTTAAAGGCACACATTTAGAATGAATATGTGGATCTGATAATATATTTTATCATACAAAATCAAATCAATAAGATTTTTCATTTGTGCCATTCTCTGCAATCATGATTTAGTGTTTTTTTTTTCTATGTTGGCTCTACCATTTCAACAAATTTGGGTAATAGAAGTCCTGGGTATGATGGGATAGACAACCTGTATAGCCTGATCGAATTGGAGTAGGAAGATTTTACAGTGGAGCCCTGTGAACTTGGAGAGAGTGTCGTCATCAAGTATTATGGATGGTGAAGCAGGATTTGTTGAAGATGTTGGATGAGGGTGTAAAGGATTATCTCAGGAGAAGCTACACAATTGTGGGACAAGGTTTCTACAGCTGAAACTGGGTTTTCAAATAGTCTCGAGCCTAAGTATTGTGGATTACTATAATGGTCATTAAGGTAAGATAGTTAAGTACATAGAGTTTCCTTGTTTGGACCTCAGCCCCGGTGAACAAAATACTCATGGAGGAAAATAGGATATAAGTATTGTAGATTTCTATTAACGATCGTTAAGGTAAGATAGTTAAGTACGTAGAGTTTCCTTGTTTGGACCTCAGCCTCGGTAAACAAAATTATGTTCCTATGGAGTTCTGTATGATTTGTGAAGGGTTATTTGAACTCTAACCAGAAAGACGCATTGAAGATGGTTGTCAAGTTGTCGGTGAGGTGAAACAAAATCACTGAAATCATGGGAAATGAAAAAGAACCTACATGGTAAGTTTCTATTGATTATGCAGACATTTCTACATTGAATCGGGATGCTAGTCTCAATGTTTTTCATTTGATCATATTGTACATTTCTTAGTAATTACCATTTTTTGTGGCTATTTATATTTTGAGCATCAATATTTGTTCCTCCATTTGAAGTTGTTGATGTATTTGTTGCCATATTTTGAAGATTTTATTTTCAAGTTTTATGTATGCGTCATGTACAGAAGAAAAATGCACCAACAACCAATTGTAGGATAGGATGCTTGAGTGTTTTAGAGTTCTTGAAGGGAAGAATGTAACAAATTGAAGTCTAAACAATTATTCCAATAAACAAAATGAAAAAGAATCTATTTTTGAAATGTCAATTATAAAATAGTTTTCTACGAAATGAATCAAGTAGAAGATTGCTAAAGAAGATTGCTAAGTGGTTAGTAAATATTACAAAGAGAAATTATGCAAAGGCTCAACAAAGAATGCATCTAGCAAGGCTATTGAAAATTATTTGTACAATTTCATGGTATATAAAAAAATCGTAAGTTATCTAAAATTATATAAGCTATGAAATGAGCAAATGCATATTAGAAAGTAACACATAAAATAAAAGCACATAAATAAGTAAATTAAGCTTCAATTACATAGAAAGGGTCTTAGGATGGATGTAATGAACCCTGCAATATTCTATAAAAAATGAAACTAAAATGGTCACGATATGTAATGTCAAGATTATAATATATTTTAATTTTTTTAATTAAAATTTCTTCCTATTTAGTGAGGTTGCACATAAACAATAAATCTATTCTCAATTATACAAATAAAAAAACTAGAAGCCAAATTCAAAAAAAATATAAAATTAGACACTATAAAAGAGATAATCAACAAAATATTAAAAGAAAATAATCTTTGCATGTAGAGTAAGATCTTCAAAATAAATATGGTAAAATAAAATAAAATAAGAGAACCAATACATTGCAATAACAAAACTCTATTATCTGACTTTAGCAAGTACTCATGTTGACAATTGTATGGGTAGAATCATTGCCTATAAATGAGAGATAATTTTTTCTAGCATGTGCTATTAGTATAAAAAAGAGAGTTAATGTCATATAAGTACTAGCCTGCTCCATTGTTTGGTGATTCATATTTAGACATAATATTAGGGATCACTACATACTAGCACACACTATTGCTAGGTGATCCAACTAAATATGACTATGTTTAAGTATACTTTGTATTTGTGACTAGTAGCTACTACTTGTAAGCAATCAGGTCAATAATGTATCATAGATATGTGCATAGTTTATGCACCATTTTATAATAATTCATATAAAACATGTATAATTTATTTTAAAGTAGATAAATATGTATATGACAAAATAAAAGATCTCTACGAAAGGACATATGTGAAAAATGACATGTTTCTAGAGCTCATAATTGTAAATCCCCTAATGTATCCCACTTGTGATCCATCATGATTTTCAAATAAAATTACATATTTTATAAATGAATTAATGATTCAGTCCGACACATGTTTCATCTAAGAGAGATTCATTGCAAGCACTAGATTAAACCACCTTAGGTAAAAATCCATAAGATTAAATGAAATCAATAATGGATCCCGCTATACACCTAATAAAATTGTAAAAAAATTATTTTTCTTTACCTTTCAAAAGATAAAATGGTAAAAAAAATTATTTTTCTTTACCTTTCCATAATCTGTTTGTGAAGATTCAATTGTCAATCTAAATGTAATGTACGTCCACAAGATTTAAAATTCAATATTTAGCAAGATTACTTTTGAAGATTTTAATTTGCAATATTTAGCAAGATTACTTTTGAAGATTTTAATTTGCAATATACAGTTGCAGTAGGGGGGAGTGAAGCAATCCGTGTCAACACTAAAGAAAACTGATGATTTGGTGGTAGTTACATCAACAATGAATATTGCATGCTCCGACAGTTACAAACTCATATGGCATAGTCTGCATGCTCTTTGACTGTTACTAATTCACATTCATGGACATTATGTAAGCGATGAAATGGACTAATGCTATGTAACTAATGGCATGATTCTATAATTGATGAAGACAAAACTATATGAATGTTATAGGTACATATACAACTTTTAAGGACTCGCTTCCATTTTAATGATATAAATTCTGACATATTTGTCCCTCTCTGTTTAGCTATATCGATTTCTACAAAGTTAGATCAAATGCAGGTGAACTGGTCTAAGAAAATATCTCTCTGTAGCTGGGAATTTATTTCTCAAGCAAGTCTCATGCATCTATCAAGGTAAGCATAACAACATTTATTCGTTGTGATCATTTTTTTCTTTATTTGATCTTTTACTTCGTGTTCAATTAAAAAAAATTCGCAACTGGATTTTATTCAAATGTTCTGCTCCCAAATTCAATTGCCTCAATGACACAGATTTCCCTAGCCTACAATGTTTATGCTTGATATGATAATGGGAAAAGACCATCCAAGAGCTTGTCTACCAAACTCTTACACTTGTGCTCGATTATGCCATTCTAGTTACTCATTTACATTCATAATTGAATCTGTATATAGTAAACATTGTAGAAACCCCCTTGACTAACCTATACATTGTATTTGTGCATTTTCAAATGAATTTTCTAACTGAACAAGCATCTCCTTGTAATCAAGCATTGCCAATGCATTCTCTAACATTCTATATCCCCTGTGATCATGCATGATTATTAGTATGATAATGGAAGAAGAAATCATTGTGGTGACTATATGATGAATCCCATTTTTGTTTGTAGGATCAAGGATGAACTAATGGGAGATGAATAATCACCCCTGCATCATTCAATTGTAATGACAACTTGCATTGAAACATGCAAGTCTAGCTGAAGGGTCATTTGAACGCTCTCCTCAAATTGGTATTTAAGTTTGAGAATGTTGTGCTTATATGTAAGATGGTATATTGGATGCATGAAATAATGTTTATTAAGGTTGGGCCTCTGAATAGAATCGCCAAATTTTTTTTTGAAACAAACATGTCATAGGGTAAAGTTTTTGATAATTGTGATGTTACTCAACTCATTGATGCTGAAAATTATGTCTGTAGGGGAAACTTCAAGCGGTTGATGTAAAATCTCTTCTTTGCCATGTGTGGAGTGATTTTGCATTAGATCTCATTCTCAACATCTAATTCGAGGTACTTTAATGTACCTTTTCTTTCATTTAGGGAAATTCTTGCTCTTCAATTAAGTACATGAGGTCTTTTTGTTTTACTGAAACTTTACGATGAAGCAGACTCGATCTTTGTGTTTACTAAACATTTTGAGTGGATAATGACTCTGATCTATGTGTTATTTTGTGTTTGGTTTAGATTGAGATGTGCTTCTATTCAATTTAGTAATTTTTTATTTTTTCTGAGTAAATTTTCAAGTTTTACTTTGTCTCAGTATATTTTGCCAAGTATTTGGCCAAAATGTCACTATATATCTGAGACACATGTTTTAAATCCACAATGGAATTTGGAGAAGGTGTATGTTTTAAATATAGGCTAGCTAATACCATATTCTTTTAATTTTGTTTTTAAACCGAGAAAGATGTATTTAGATGTATTGTATATATTGTAGACGTATAAATATGACAATTTTCTTAAATAGATATGTAATATTTATTTAAACCCATCCGCCCTATTAATTAAATCCTATTTAATTAATTAAAACTCAATTTATTTAGTTAAATTCACCTAAATATTTTCTAGCCTTTAATTGAATAAATCACTTTATTTAATCAATTCCCCTTTCTTCCTTTTAATTAAATTTATATTTAACTAAACCTCCCCACTTGTATTTACACAAGTTGCATCTATTTTAGATGAGATAAAACATTTTATTTTAATTAAAACTCTTTCTCTCCCACTTTCATTTTCCTACATTTCCCACTTACCTCCTAAACCTCTTCTAGAGCCTTCTAGATTATTCTAAAATATCTTAATTGGCCTAATCAAGACCTAATCATGTGCTTTTCCTAGATTTGAGGAGTTCACTTCTCAAATTTGGAAGAAAGTCTTCTAAATTCAATAAAGGCTATATTTCTTCAACAAGCTAACTTGTTGAGCTCCCCCAAATTTGGAAGGACTCTTACAAATTTGTCCCTAAAGTCTTCCAAACCCTTAATGATTAACTCAAACTTCCCCTCATGGTTAGAGACTTTCTCTTTAACTTAACCCTGATCTAAGCCAAGGGCCTTATCAAGCACCCATGACTTAAACCTTGGTTATTCTATTACTTGCACAAGATTTTACCCCTAGAGTAAATGCTTTATGCAATGGATGACCCTACCCTAACCATAACCTTACCTCCTAAGGTAACCTTCATGTCTTCTTAGGCATTTAATGCCTCTTGCATCTCCTCTCAAGCCACTTCTTATTGACAATTGTCACCATTTCTTTGGTAAAAACTATAAACATGGATTGAGTAACTTTCAATCCTAGCTCTTGTTGAGATTATTCAATTTTAGCCATCCATTGCCCTATTTTCCATATAAATAGAGCTCACATTCCTCATTCTCCATATCCAAGTTTCATGTGTCTACATTATAGTCTAATTATATTAATCATTTTTAGCCTCTCCTTGTTAGAATATCATCATAGCATTTAGAAGCATTTTCATAGCAATAGTATATACATGCTAGTATACCATATTAGGATAATTTAGCAATATATTTATCATATCACTATTTTCATCTTAACTTAATCATCATAGATTGGAACATGTCATATTTATCTTAGAATGCATTCATTCATATAGATCACAATGTCACTCATTCTTGGAGTTGTCATTCCTATGTCATTGCTCAATGATCTAAGAGCAAAACATTGACTATAGAGATCCTGTGAGATAGAAAATAGTGGTACACCCTTGGGAAGTTAAACTAGTTTAAATTAGTTTATAATTTCACTAAGAGTCTCAATGGTATGTAGGTCATTTGATCTATATTTATTTGTTTTGATGCCATATTTTTTACATACATTAATTGGCACCCACCCTGGGGCACATCCCCAAAAATAATATCATTTTTTGTGTAGGTTGAATGCAAAGATTACATCAAAATATCAGAATAGCACATTGGAGAGTTATTTTAGCACATCCATAGCTTATCCTAGTGCTTACATGGCACATATTAGTGCACAGAAACCATCTTTCAGCGCATCTAATCCTCTTTTTAGTGAATATCCATCTCTATTATTTCAGTGCATGGAGCAACAAACTAGTGCATCTAGACCTTAGAGTAGCGCACCCACTTGATTTTCTAGTGAATAAAAATCATTTCATAGTGCATTTGTTCCTTAGTTTATCACATAGAGCTGATGTTAGGATTCCCACAGATACTAAGAGGGGGGTGAATCAGTATCTAACCAGTGAATTGAATTTCTTAACTTAAAAACATGTAGAACATATTATAACAGTGTATTAGTATGAAAGAAATAATACAATAAAAAGAATTAAAAGCAACCACATGAAAAGCACACCATAATACAATGATTTAACAAGGAAACCTGATGTGGGAAAAACCTCGATAGGATTTGTGACCCACAATATTGACTTACTTGCCAATAAGAGAATATTACTGCTACAAGAGGGGCCTGGACATGTAGGAAGGCCAACTGCCGAGAGGTCACTGCTCAATGGGAAGTCTCACTGACTTACAATGATGGATTATATAAATCTAGTATCTTGTACTGCTTCAAAATAGCATCTATAATGCCAGATCCAGTACCAATTTCTGCTCTGCTTCTTACATAAACCCTTAACCTATAATTCGCATAATAGGTCTACCTTATTTTGCCTAAATATATTCTTCTCACTTACTTACAAATGTTCTATAATGATCTCTCTTATATAAGAGTCATTTTACAATGATTCCAAGTTGGCTTACAAACATTTTACAATAATAAACAAAATATAATATAACAAAAATCATGTCGGCCTCTGTGTCGGTATGCTTCCTTTCTCTGCGAGTGTCGGTGGTTTGAGTGCTAGTGTAGAGGCTGGTCTTGCTAGTGCCGGTGTAATGCCTTGCCAATGCCATAGGGTTGTAAGGTTGCCATCAATGACAAAACCTTCAATCACCTATAATGTCTCATTGGAGTGTGCATATGGGAAAAATCTCCCCCTTTGGCATTGATAGCAACACTCATGAGAAAATTCAAAAATGTATCCAAAACTTGTAATGCAAAAATGTTTCCAAAAATATGTTACCAAAAATATAAGAACTCCCCCTAAGCAGATAAGTCTTTTGCTGGTTATTTTCTCATACTACTACTCCCCCTTTGGCATCAATGACAAAGATTGTCAAGGTGTCAGTAGAGTTGTAGTCTCAACCTTGTAACTGGGTGGTTACAATTTGAAAAAGATCTCCCAAAATCAAGTTTATACTTTCCATAAACTTCTTGTTGTCCTTTATTGTTGTCTTTGTTCTTTTAACTATACTGGTGAGGTGTTGCATATGCTCTGTCGATGTTTTCTATCCCTGTACTAGTGCCTCAGATATTTCCTTCCATAATGATGCTAGATAGTCAAATCTTGCACGTAGTTTTAGTCTCAAATTCTTTGCCTTATTTACTATTCTCTCCTTTTCTCTTTCTAACTTAAGTAACTCTTCCTCAAAACTTGTTATCCTTTGTTCCAAAACTGATAATGAATCAGGTGAGTTAACAAAATTATCAGCAAGTTTATTGATTTCATCCTATACCTTGCTCATTTTCTTATCTATGTCTACTATCAAAAAGTTTGTCTTGCAAGTATCTTTGTATAGAGTTTTAAATTCCTTTAATAAGTTACATAGTTTTGGTAGAAGTGTGTCAAATTCCCTAGTAGACTTCTTTATCTGATCTTCAAAAAAAATTTGCTTTTCAATATCTACCTTATCCTTCAATGTCTCTTCCTTTATTTACTCAATAGTCACTGTGTTCTCAGTGATGTATTTACACAATGTATAAAGTTGTCTTAAAGAATCCTTATTGTCTATGTTACAGTTAGGAGCTATCACATTCAAAATTGGGATTGTGTCATCTATAGCTTTATAAGCCTATGAACTACAATCTGTTATCTTTTTGATAGAGTCCAAGAGTACTTCAATTACATTTGTTGATTTGTAACCTATTGAGGAGGAGCCAACATTCTGAATTCCACTGGTGGAGGAAGTAACCAAGCTTGCAGTGACCTCTAGTAGGTCAGTCTATGTTTCCCTTTCTTTAAGCAATGGTTTTTTATCTTCTCCTATTACCGATGGCACTGTTTCCATGTGAACCTATTCCTATTCTAGAGCCTGTTGCTCTGCTTGTCTCTCTGTTTGTTGCTCTATTTTAGTCTCAGTCTAAGTCTCTACATGTTGCTCTATGTTATCAACTTCAACTTTCCTTCCATTATTGTCAATGCTGTCAGTTGTCGGTGGCTCACTAGCCATATCTGTCTTGCCAGTTGTTTCTTTGTCTATCACAATGTTGACCTTTTGTGTATCAACATCAACTATGTATAGTACCTTAGGATTAGGATTTGTATCCTCTATGTCCATACTCTCATCTGCCGGTTGATCTTAAGTAGTTGTTACCGGTGATGTAATTTGAGGTGGTGGGGATAAGTTATCTTTTACTTTGATGCTTGGAGGTCCACCAACCTTTCCTTTTCCTTTGTCTCTCTCCTTCTAGTATACCTGTATTGGTTTGGGGTTCATGTACTCTTCCTGTTTTTCTTTCTCAACAAGAAATATGTCCCATGCATTTTTTTTTCCTCTGTTACTTCATTCACTCTTCCAACCATTAATGCAATATGCTAGTGTGCAGTAGAGAATACTGACCGGTTGGCCTCTACAATTAAGTCATCTATCTCCTTAAGTGAGTTTACTGGGTAAACAATAAGTAACTTTTCAATTTTGATTTTCTTATCAAGCTCTATAACAGCTTGTCTTCTTGCTTCCAGTCTTTTGAATGATTCATCTGGTAGATCATCTATTACTTCCATTAAGAACTTCTTATAGATGTGCATGTATAAAATAACACTATTTTCAACTTGTTCTTTGTCATCTGCTGATAGTGTATCATAGACCTTTCCTATGTTTTTGAGTTTCCCTTCCTCTATGATTTCATATAGCAATTTTTCAAGAGGGGCCATGTTTTGTTTAGTCTTCTTATTCTTTGGTGTTGTCTTTCTAACCGGAGACCTCACTGCCTGTTGTTTTTGTCTAGTCCTTCTAGGCAAAGGTGTGGATGCCGGTGAAGGATCCCTTTTCCTTACAACTCTTTTGAAAGATGCAGGCATGTCACTTTCTAAAGAAGTAGCTGCCAGTGATAGGTGAGTCTCAAGTTGTAGAGCTCCTAACTCATCCTCAGTGATACTGGTTTGTTTTAATACATCTTCTTTAATAGCCTTAGCCTATCTAGAACCCCTTCTCACAACTGCTTCAACCTTTTTCACTCTCTTCTTAGATTGAAGTTGTTTTTCTATGGTCTCAACACTACCAAATACTTCTTCCTTTGGTTCATTTGGTGCTTCCAGAAGCGCTTTAGCATAAGTTTCAATTATATGATCAGCAGTCTCATAATCCATCTCTGTTACCCAAATTGTTCTTGGGATGACTACTTCCATCCAGATCTCATCCTTTTTGATTACAAAACATATATCATCCTTGTATTTGTTGACAATTTTCTATCATAGTTTGAATCTTTTGTTCATCCTAACCTTTAGTGCTTGAAAATAGTCATGAATGTTCTTTTCTTTTTTTTTACCCATGTTGTTGAAGAGGTCTATTAACTATTTTCCTACCGGTATATCAAATCCAAGGTTCTTATTGCCAATACTAGGAACCTGTTTGGTTATGTGTAGCATCAAGCATACAAGTAGATTTCCAAATCTAATGGTTCTTTTCTTATCCTTCCTAATTTTCCCTAAGTTATCAATCAACTCATCTTTTAACCATTCACATACATAAATTTTTACATTGTCTACCAGTATAGAAGTAATTTCTAACTTCTCACCATTAACTGAGGGAATTATAGCATATGTCTCATTGATTGCCAAACCCTCAAGAAAAATTTCTTCAATTTAATGAAGAGCTTCCTACCGGTGGAGTATTACTATGTCCTACCGGTGAAGCATCACTCTGTCCTGCCAGTGAAGTGTTGATTGGTTCTACTAGTTGAGGAGTATTCCCAACAATATTTAGGTTGGACTTTATAATCCATTGTTTTGATAATTCTTGCTTAACCTCTTCAAATTTTTCTTTACCTTTCAAGCTAGAATTGTTGTTGTCTTCTAGTGATCCTTTACTTCTACAGAATTTTGCAATATGCCCAATCTTGTTACATGCATAGCAAGTCACATTATTCTTCTGAATAGCTTTCCCATAACCTATGCCAGTTTGTGCTCTGCATTGATTAGATAGGTGTCCAAATCTTCCACAAACATAACATCTCACATTCATTCTACAATTTTCAGAGTTGTTACCAACTTTGTTGCATTTTGAACATTGACCGATGGGTGTTTTGATATTCTGATAATTTCTAGATCTACATTCATTTTCTCTATGACCATACTTATTATAGTTAAAGCATTTTCCATTGAATTTATAAGCACTAGGTTGCCTTACCGGTTTTCTATGATCCTATGTATTCGCACTACCAGAGCTTTCACCAATTTCAAAGCCAATTCCAGAAGTGTCACCTTTAGGTTTTTGATTCTTCAACAAGTTACCAAGTCCTTCTAAGATTTTCTTGAATTTTTCTTTATGTTGATTTGCAATATCTAGTTCTCTTTCTAAGACTTCTTTATGTCTCATCAGTTCATTGGAGTCATTTTGAGTGTGCATCAGACCTGTCTTCAACAAATCATTTTCATAGCTAAGTCTTGTGTTTTCATTTGCAGCATCACTTAGTCTTCTGGTCAAATCTTCTTCATTCTTCTTTCTATCTTAAATTTCTTTACAAAATCTTATAGTCATATCCTGCATCTCATTCTTTGTTGTCATGTTCTCTTGTTTCAGCTTGTTTATCATATCATTAAGAGTTTCTTTTTCATCATTCTCATTTTGCATCTTTTCACAAAGTTCTCTTCTCTTGTTTCTTGAAATAGTAAGATTTTCTTGAAGTGCCCGAATGATATCCTAGGCTACCTTTAGATCATCTTCTAGTTTGATATTTTTCAATTTCTCTGCATCATAGTCTGAAAGAGCTGCTTCTAGTTGCTTCATCAGATTTTCTATATCTACCAGTGTCAAGATCTTCCTCAAGCTGTTAGGCTTCTAAAAATAGAGGACCAAGCTCTGATACCAATTGTTAGGATTCCCACAGATACTAAGAGGGGGGGTGAATTAGTATCTAACTGGTGAATTGAATTTCTTAACATAAAATATGTAGAACATATTATAACAGTGTACTAGTATGCAAGAAGTAATACAATAAACAAAATTAAAAGCAACCACATGAGAAACACACCATAACACAATGATTTAATGAGGAAACCCAGTGTGGGAAAAACCTCGGTGGGATTTGTAACCCACAATATTCACTTACTGGCCAATAAGAGAATATTACTACTACAAGAGGGGCCTGCACATGCAGGCAGGCCAACTGCCTAGAGCTCACTACTCAATGGGAAGTCTCACTGACTTACAATGATGGATTATATAAATCCAGTATCTTGTACTGCTTCAAAATAGCATCTATAATGCCAGATCCAGTACCAATTTCTGCTCTGCTTCTTACATAAACCCTTAACCTATAATTCGCATAATAGGTCTACCTTATTTTGCCTAAATATATTCTTCTCACTTACTTACAAATGTTCTATAATGATCTCTCTTATATAAGAGTCATTTTACAATGATTCCAAGTTGGCTTACAAACATTTTACAATAATAAACAAAATATAATATAACAAAAATCATGTCGGCCTCTGTGTCGGTATGCTTCCTTTCTCTGCGAGTGTCGGTGGTTTGAGTGCTAGTGTAGAGGCTGGTCTTGCTAGTGCCGGTGTAATGCCTTGCCAATGCCATAGGGTTGTAAGGTTGCCATCAATGACAAAACCTTCAATCACCTATAATGTCTCATTGGAGTGTGCATATGGGAAAAATCTCCCCCTTTGGCATTGATAGCAACACTCATGAGAAAATTCAAAAATGTATCCAAAACTTGTAATGCAAAAATGTTTCCAAAAATATGTTACCAAAAATATAAGAACTCCCCCTAAGCAGATAAGTCTTTTGCTGGTTATTTTCTCATACTACTACTCCCCCTTTGGCATCAATGACAAAGATTGTCAAGGTGTCAGTAGAGTTGTAGTCTCAACCTTGTAACTGGGTGGTTACAATTTGAAAAAGATCTCCCAAAATCAAGTTTATACTTTCCATAAACTTCTTGTTGTCCTTTATTGTTGTCTTTGTTCTTTTAACTATACCGGTGAGGTGTTGCATATGCTCTGTCGATGTTTTCTATCCCTGTACTAGTGCCTCAGATATTTCCTTCCATAATGATGCTAGATAGTCAAATCTTGCACGTAGTTTTAGTCTCAAATTCTTTGCCTTATTTACTATTCTCTCCTTTTCTCTTTCTAACTTAAGTAACTCTTCCTCAAAACTTGTTATCCTTTGTTCCAAAACTGATAATGAATCAGGTGAGTTAACAAAATTATCAGCAAGTTTATTGATTTCATCCTATACCTTGCTCATTTTCTTATCTATGTCTACTATCAAAAAGTTTGTCTTGCAAGTATCTTTGTATAGAGTTTTAAATTCCTTTAATAAGTTACATAGTTTTGGTAGAAGTGTGTCAAATTCCCTAGTAGACTTCTTTATCTGATCTTCAAAAAAAATTTGCTTTTCAATATCTACCTTATCCTTCAATGTCTCTTCCTTTATTTACTCAATAGTCACTGTGTTCTCAGTGATGTATTTACACAATGTATAAAGTTGTCTTAAAGAATCCTTATTGTCTATGTTACAGTTAGGAGCTATCACATTCAAAATTGGGATTGTGTCATCTATAGCTTTATAAGCCTATGAACTACAATCTGTTATCTTTTTGATAGAGTCCAAGAGTACTTCAATTACATTTGTTGATTTGTAACCTATTGAGGAGGAGCCAACATTCTGAATTCCACTGGTGGAGGAAGTAACCAAGCTTGCAGTGACCTCTAGTAGGTCAGTCTATGTTTCCCTTTCTTTAAGCAATGGTTTTTTATCTTCTCCTATTACCGATGGCACTGTTTCCATGTGAACCTATTCCTATTCTAGAGCCTGTTGCTCTGCTTGTCTCTCTGTTTGTTGCTCTATTTTAGTCTCAGTCTAAGTCTCTACATGTTGCTCTATGTTATCAACTTCAACTTTCCTTCCATTATTGTCAATGCTGTCAGTTGTCGGTGGCTCACTAGCCATATCTGTCTTGCCAGTTGTTTCTTTGTCTATCACAATGTTGACCTTTTGTGTATCAACATCAACTATGTATAGTACCTTAGGATTAGGATTTGTATCCTCTATGTCCATACTCTCATCTGCCGGTTGATCTTAAGTAGTTGTTACCGGTGATGTAATTTGAGGTGGTGGGGATAAGTTATCTTTTACTTTGATGCTTGGAGGTCCACCAACCTTTCCTTTTCCTTTGTCTCTCTCCTTCTAGTATACCTGTATTGGTTTGGGGTTCATGTACACTTCCTGTTTTTCTTTCTCAACAAGAAATATGTCCCATGCATTTTTTTTTCCTCTGTTACTTCATTCACTCTTCCAACCATTAATGCAATATGCTAGTGTGCAGTAGAGAATACTGACCGGTTGGCCTCTACAATTAAGTCATCTATCTCCTTAAGTGAGTTTACTGGGTAAACAATAAGTAACTTTTCAATTTTGATTTTCTTATCAAGCTCTATAACAGCTTGTCTTCTTGCTTCCAGTCTTTTGAATGATTCATCTGGTAGATCATCTATTACTTCCATTAAGAACTTCTTATAGATGTGCATGTATAAAATAACACTATTTTCAACTTGTTCTTTGTCATCTGCTGATAGTGTATCATAGACCTTTCCTATGTTTTTGAGTTTCCCTTCCTCTATGATTTCATATAGCAATTTTTCAAGAGGGGCCATGTTTTGTTTAGTCTTCTTATTCTTTGGTGTTGTCTTTCTAACCGGAGACCTCACTGCCTGTTGTTTTTGTCTAGTCCTTCTAGGCAAAGGTGTGGATGCCGGTGAAGGATCCCTTTTCCTTACAACTCTTTTGAAAGATGCAGGCATGTCACTTTCTAAAGAAGTAGCTGCCAGTGATAGGTGAGTCTCAAGTTGTAGAGCTCCTAACTCATCCTCAGTGATACTGGTTTGTTTTAATACATCTTCTTTAATAGCCTTAGCCTATCTAGAACCCCTTCTCACAACTGCTTCAACCTTTTTCACTCTCTTCTTAGATTGAAGTTGTTTTTCTATGGTCTCAACACTACCAAATACTTCTTCCTTTGGTTCATTTGGTGCTTCCAGAAGCGCTTTAGCATAAGTTTCAATTATATGATCAGCAGTCTCATAATCCATCTCTGTTACCCAAATTGTTCTTGGGATGACTACTTCCATCCAGATCTCATCCTTTTTGATTACAAAACATATATCATCCTTGTATTTGTTGACAATTTTCTATCATAGTTTGAATCTTTTGTTCATCCTAACCTTTAGTGCTTGAAAATAGTCATGAATGTTCTTTTCTTTTTTTTTACCCATGTTGTTGAAGAGGTCTATTAACTATTTTCCTACCGGTATATCAAATCCAAGGTTCTTATTGCCAATACTAGGAACCTGTTTGGTTATGTGTAGCATCAAGCATACAAGTAGATTTCCAAATCTAATGGTTCTTTTCTTATCCTTCCTAATTTTCCCTAAGTTATCAATCAACTCATCTTTTAACCATTCACATACATAAATTTTTACATTGTCTACCAGTATAGAAGTAATTTCTAACTTCTCACCATTAACTGAGGGAATTATAGCATATGTCTCATTGATTGCCAAACCCTCAAGAAAAATTTCTTCAATTTAATGAAGAGCTTCCTACCGGTGGAGTATTACTATGTCCTACCGGTGAAGCATCACTCTGTCCTGCCAGTGAAGTGTTGATTGGTTCTACTAGTTGAGGAGTATTCCCAACAATATTTAGGTTGGACTTTATAATCCATTGTTTTGATAATTCTTGCTTAACCTCTTCAAATTTTTCTTTACCTTTCAAGCTAGAATTGTTGTTGTCTTCTAGTGATCCTTTACTTCTACAGAATTTTGCAATATGCCCAATCTTGTTACATGCATAGCAAGTCACATTATTCTTCTGAATAGCTTTCCCATAACCTATGCCAGTTTGTGCTCTGCATTGATTAGATAGGTGTCCAAATCTTCCACAAACATAACATCTCACATTCATTCTACAATTTTCAGAGTTGTTACCAACTTTGTTGCATTTTGAACATTGACCGATGGGTGTTTTGATATTCTGATAATTTCTAGATCTACATTCATTTTCTCTATGACCATACTTATTATAGTTAAAGCATTTTCCATTGAATTTATAAGCACTAGGTTGCCTTACCGGTTTTCTATGATCCTATGTATTCGCACTACCAGAGCTTTCACCAATTTCAAAGCCAATTCCAGAAGTGTCACCTTTAGGTTTTTGATTCTTCAACAAGTTACCAAGTCCTTCTAAGATTTTCTTGAATTTTTCTTTATGTTGATTTGCAATATCTAGTTCTCTTTCTAAGACTTCTTTATGTCTCATCAGTTCATTGGAGTCATTTTGAGTGTGCATCAGACCTGTCTTCAACAAATCATTTTCATAGCTAAGTCTTGTGTTTTCATTTGCAGCATCACTTAGTCTTCTGGTCAAATCTTCTTCATTCTTCTTTCTATCTTAAATTTCTTTACAAAATCTTATAGTCATATCCTGCATCTCATTCTTTGTTGTCATGTTCTCTTGTTTCAGCTTGTTTATCATATCATTAAGAGTTTCTTTTTCATCATTCTCATTTTGCATCTTTTCACAAAGTTCTCTTCTCTTGTTTCTTGAAATAGTAAGATTTTCTTGAAGTGCCCGAATGATATCCTAGGCTACCTTTAGATCATCTTCTAGTTTGATATTTTTCAATTTCTCTGCATCATAGTCTGAAAGAGCTGCTTCTAGTTGCTTCATCAGATTTTCTATATCTACCAGTGTCAAGATCTTCCTCAAGCTGTTAGGCTTCTAAAAATAGAGGACCAAGCTCTGATACCAATTGTTAGGATTCCCACAGATACTAAGAGGGGGGGTGAATTAGTATCTAACTGGTGAATTGAATTTCTTAACATAAAATATGTAGAACATATTATAACAGTGTACTAGTATGCAAGAAGTAATACAATAAACAAAATTAAAAGCAACCACATGAGAAACACACCATAACACAATGATTTAATGAGGAAACCCAGTGTGGGAAAAACCTCGGTGGGATTTGTAACCCACAATATTCACTTACTGGCCAATAAGAGAATATTACTACTACAAGAGGGGCCTGCACATGCAGGCAGGCCAACTGCCTAGAGCTCACTACTCAATGGGAAGTCTCACTGACTTACAATGATGGATTATATAAATCCAGTATCTTGTACTGCTTCAAAATAGCATCTATAATGCCAGATCCAGTACCAATTTCTGCTCTGCTTCTTACATAAACCCTTAACCTATAATTCGCATAATAGGTCTACCTTATTTTGCCTAAATATATTCTTCTCACTTACTTACAAATGTTCTATAATGATCTCTCTTATATAAGAGTCATTTTACAATGATTCCAAGTTGGCTTACAAACATTTTACAATAATAAACAAAATATAATATAACAAAAATCATGTCGGCCTCTGTGTCGGTATGCTTCCTTTCTCTGCGAGTGTCGGTGGTTTGAGTGCTAGTGTAGAGGCTGGTCTTGCTAGTGCCGGTGTAATGCCTTGCCAATGCCATAGGGTTGTAAGGTTGCCATCAATGACAAAACCTTCAATCACCTATAATGTCTCATTGGAGTGTGCATATGGGAAAAATCTCCCCCTTTGGCATTGATAGCAACACTCATGAGAAAATTCAAAAATGTATCCAAAACTTGTAATGCAAAAATGTTTCCAAAAATATGTTACCAAAAATATAAGAACTCCCCCTAAGCAGATAAGTCTTTTGCTGGTTATTTTCTCATACTACTACTCCCCCTTTGGCATCAATGACAAAGATTGTCAAGGTGTCAGTAGAGTTGTAGTCTCAACCTTGTAACTGGGTGGTTACAATTTGAAAAAGATCTCCCAAAATCAAGTTTATACTTTCCATAAACTTCTTGTTGTCCTTTATTGTTGTCTTTGTTCTTTTAACTATACCGGTGAGGTGTTGCATATGCTCTGTCGATGTTTTCTATCCCTGTACTAGTGCCTCAGATATTTCCTTCCATAATGATGCTAGATAGTCAAATCTTGCACGTAGTTTTAGTCTCAAATTCTTTGCCTTATTTACTATTCTCTCCTTTTCTCTTTCTAACTTAAGTAACTCTTCCTCAAAACTTGTTATCCTTTGTTCCAAAACTGATAATGAATCAGGTGAGTTAACAAAATTATCAGCAAGTTTATTGATTTCATCCTATACCTTGCTCATTTTCTTATCTATGTCTACTATCAAAAAGTTTGTCTTGCAAGTATCTTTGTATAGAGTTTTAAATTCCTTTAATAAGTTACATAGTTTTGGTAGAAGTGTGTCAAATTCCCTAGTAGACTTCTTTATCTGATCTTCAAAAAAAATTTGCTTTTCAATATCTACCTTATCCTTCAATGTCTCTTCCTTTATTTACTCAATAGTCACTGTGTTCTCAGTGATGTATTTACACAATGTATAAAGTTGTCTTAAAGAATCCTTATTGTCTATGTTACAGTTAGGAGCTATCACATTCAAAATTGGGATTGTGTCATCTATAGCTTTATAAGCCTATGAACTACAATCTGTTATCTTTTTGATAGAGTCCAAGAGTACTTCAATTACATTTGTTGATTTGTAACCTATTGAGGAGGAGCCAACATTCTGAATTCCACTGGTGGAGGAAGTAACCAAGCTTGCAGTGACCTCTAGTAGGTCAGTCTATGTTTCCCTTTCTTTAAGCAATGGTTTTTTATCTTCTCCTATTACCGATGGCACTGTTTCCATGTGAACCTATTCCTATTCTAGAGCCTGTTGCTCTGCTTGTCTCTCTGTTTGTTGCTCTATTTTAGTCTCAGTCTAAGTCTCTACATGTTGCTCTATGTTATCAACTTCAACTTTCCTTCCATTATTGTCAATGCTGTCAGTTGTCGGTGGCTCACTAGCCATATCTGTCTTGCCAGTTGTTTCTTTGTCTATCACAATGTTGACCTTTTGTGTATCAACATCAACTATGTATAGTACCTTAGGATTAGGATTTGTATCCTCTATGTCCATACTCTCATCTGCCGGTTGATCTTAAGTAGTTGTTACCGGTGATGTAATTTGAGGTGGTGGGGATAAGTTATCTTTTACTTTGATGCTTGGAGGTCCACCAACCTTTCCTTTTCCTTTGTCTCTCTCCTTCTAGTATACCTGTATTGGTTTGGGGTTCATGTACTCTTCCTGTTTTTCTTTCTCAACAAGAAATATGTCCCATGCATTTTTTTTTCCTCTGTTACTTCATTCACTCTTCCAACCATTAATGCAATATGCTAGTGTGCAGTAGAGAATACTGACCGGTTGGCCTCTACAATTAAGTCATCTATCTCCTTAAGTGAGTTTACTGGGTAAACAATAAGTAACTTTTCAATTTTGATTTTCTTATCAAGCTCTATAACAGCTTGTCTTCTTGCTTCCAGTCTTTTGAATGATTCATCTGGTAGATCATCTATTACTTCCATTAAGAACTTCTTATAGATGTGCATGTATAAAATAACACTATTTTCAACTTGTTCTTTGTCATCTGCTGATAGTGTATCATAGACCTTTCCTATGTTTTTGAGTTTCCCTTCCTCTATGATTTCATATAGCAATTTTTCAAGAGGGGCCATGTTTTGTTTAGTCTTCTTATTCTTTGGTGTTGTCTTTCTAACCGGAGACCTCACTGCCTGTTGTTTTTGTCTAGTCCTTCTAGGCAAAGGTGTGGATGCCGGTGAAGGATCCCTTTTCCTTACAACTCTTTTGAAAGATGCAGGCATGTCACTTTCTAAAGAAGTAGCTGCCAGTGATAGGTGAGTCTCAAGTTGTAGAGCTCCTAACTCATCCTCAGTGATACTGGTTTGTTTTAATACATCTTCTTTAATAGCCTTAGCCTATCTAGAACCCCTTCTCACAACTGCTTCAACCTTTTTCACTCTCTTCTTAGATTGAAGTTGTTTTTCTATGGTCTCAACACTACCAAATACTTCTTCCTTTGGTTCATTTGGTGCTTCCAGAAGCGCTTTAGCATAAGTTTCAATTATATGATCAGCAGTCTCATAACCCATCTCTGTTACCCAAATTGTTCTTGGGATGACTACTTCCATCCAGATCTCATCCTTTTTGATTACAAAACATATATCATCCTTGTATTTGTTGACAATTTTCTATCATAGTTTGAATCTTTTGTTCATCCTAACCTTTAGTGCTTGAAAATAGTCATGAATGTTCTTTTCTTTTTTTTTACCCATGTTGTTGAAGAGGTCTATTAACTATTTTCCTACCGGTATATCAAATCCAAGGTTCTTATTGCCAATACTAGGAACCTGTTTGGTTATGTGTAGCATCAAGCATACAAGTAGATTTCCAAATCTAATGGTTCTTTTCTTATCCTTCCTAATTTTCCCTAAGTTATCAATCAACTCATCTTTTAACCATTCACATACATAAATTTTTACATTGTCTACCAGTATAGAAGTAATTTCTAACTTCTCACCATTAACTGAGGGAATTATAGCATATGTCTCATTGATTGCCAAACCCTCAAGAAAAATTTCTTCAATTTAATGAAGAGCTTCCTACCGGTGGAGTATTACTATGTCCTACCGGTGAAGCATCACTCTGTCCTGCCAGTGAAGTGTTGATTGGTTCTACTAGTTGAGGAGTATTCCCAACAATATTTAGGTTGGACTTTATAATCCATTGTTTTGATAATTCTTGCTTAACCTCTTCAAATTTTTCTTTACCTTTCAAGCTAGAATTGTTGTTGTCTTCTAGTGATCCTTTACTTCTACAGAATTTTGCAATATGCCCAATCTTGTTACATGCATAGCAAGTCACATTATTCTTCTGAATAGCTTTCCCATAACCTATGCCAGTTTGTGCTCTGCATTGATTAGATAGGTGTCCAAATCTTCCACAAACATAACATCTCACATTCATTCTACAATTTTCAGAGTTGTTACCAACTTTGTTGCATTTTGAACATTGACCGATGGGTGTTTTGATATTCTGATAATTTCTAGATCTACATTCATTTTCTCTATGACCATACTTATTATAGTTAAAGCATTTTCCATTGAATTTATAAGCACTAGGTTGCCTTACCGGTTTTCTATGATCCTATGTATTCGCACTACCAGAGCTTTCACCAATTTCAAAGCCAATTCCAGAAGTGTCACCTTTAGGTTTTTGATTCTTCAACAAGTTACCAAGTCCTTCTAAGATTTTCTTGAATTTTTCTTTATGTTGATTTGCAATATCTAGTTCTCTTTCTAAGACTTCTTTATGTCTCATCAGTTCATTGGAGTCATTTTGAGTGTGCATCAGACCTGTCTTCAACAAATCATTTTCATAGCTAAGTCTTGTGTTTTCATTTGCAGCATCACTTAGTCTTCTGGTCAAATCTTCTTCATTCTTCTTTCTATCTTAAATTTCTTTACAAAATCTTATAGTCATATCCTGCATCTCATTCTTTGTTGTCATGTTCTCTTGTTTCAGCTTGTTTATCATATCATTAAGAGTTTCTTTTTCATCATTCTCATTTTGCATCTTTTCACAAAGTTCTCTTCTCTTGTTTCTTGAAATAGTAAGATTTTCTTGAAGTGCCCGAATGATATCCTAGGCTACCTTTAGATCATCTTCTAGTTTGATATTTTTCAATTTCTCTGCATCATAGTCTGAAAGAGCTGCTTCTAGTTGCTTCATCAGATTTTCTATATCTACCAGTGTCAAGATCTTCCTCAAGCTGTTAGGCTTCTAAAAATAGAGGACCAAGCTCTGATACCAATTGTTAGGATTCCCACAGATACTAAGAGGGGGGGTGAATTAGTATCTAACTGGTGAATTGAATTTCTTAACATAAAATATGTAGAACATATTATAACAGTGTACTAGTATGCAAGAAGTAATACAATAAACAAAATTAAAAGCAACCACATGAGAAACACACCATAACACAATGATTTAATGAGGAAACCCAGTGTGGGAAAAACCTCGGTGGGATTTGTAACCCACAATATTCACTTACTGGCCAATAAGAGAATATTACTACTACAAGAGGGGCCTGCACATGCAGGCAGGCCAACTGCCTAGAGCTCACTACTCAATGGGAAGTCTCACTGACTTACAATGATGGATTATATAAATCCAGTATCTTGTACTGCTTCAAAATAGCATCTATAATGCCAGATCCAGTACCAATTTCTGCTCTGCTTCTTACATAAACCCTTAACCTATAATTCGCATAATAGGTCTACCTTATTTTGCCTAAATATATTCTTCTCACTTACTTACAAATGTTCTATAATGATCTCTCTTATATAAGAGTCATTTTACAATGATTCCAAGTTGGCTTACAAACATTTTACAATAATAAACAAAATATAATATAACAAAAATCATGTCGGCCTCTGTGTCGGTATGCTTCCTTTCTCTGCGAGTGTCGGTGGTTTGAGTGCTAGTGTAGAGGCTGGTCTTGCTAGTGCCGGTGTAATGCCTTGCCAATGCCATAGGGTTGTAAGGTTGCCATCAATGACAAAACCTTCAATCACCTATAATGTCTCATTGGAGTGTGCATATGGGAAAAATCTCCCCCTTTGGCATTGATAGCAACACTCATGAGAAAATTCAAAAATGTATCCAAAACTTGTAATGCAAAAATGTTTCCAAAAATATGTTACCAAAAATATAAGAACTCCCCCTAAGCAGATAAGTCTTTTGCTGGTTATTTTCTCATACTACTACTCCCCCTTTGGCATCAATGACAAAGATTGTCAAGGTGTCAGTAGAGTTGTAGTCTCAACCTTGTAACTGGGTGGTTACAATTTGAAAAAGATCTCCCAAAATCAAGTTTATACTTTCCATAAACTTCTTGTTGTCCTTTATTGTTGTCTTTGTTCTTTTAACTATACCGGTGAGGTGTTGCATATGCTCTGTCGATGTTTTCTATCCCTGTACTAGTGCCTCAGATATTTCCTTCCATAATGATGCTAGATAGTCAAATCTTGCACGTAGTTTTAGTCTCAAATTCTTTGCCTTATTTACTATTCTCTCCTTTTCTCTTTCTAACTTAAGTAACTCTTCCTCAAAACTTGTTATCCTTTGTTCCAAAACTGATAATGAATCAGGTGAGTTAACAAAATTATCAGCAAGTTTATTGATTTCATCCTATACCTTGCTCATTTTCTTATCTATGTCTACTATCAAAAAGTTTGTCTTGCAAGTATCTTTGTATAGAGTTTTAAATTCCTTTAATAAGTTACATAGTTTTGGTAGAAGTGTGTCAAATTCCCTAGTAGACTTCTTTATCTGATCTTCAAAAAAAATTTGCTTTTCAATATCTACCTTATCCTTCAATGTCTCTTCCTTTATTTACTCAATAGTCACTGTGTTCTCAGTGATGTATTTACACAATGTATAAAGTTGTCTTAAAGAATCCTTATTGTCTATGTTACAGTTAGGAGCTATCACATTCAAAATTGGGATTGTGTCATCTATAGCTTTATAAGCCTATGAACTACAATCTGTTATCTTTTTGATAGAGTCCAAGAGTACTTCAATTACATTTGTTGATTTGTAACCTATTGAGGAGGAGCCAACATTCTGAATTCCACTGGTGGAGGAAGTAACCAAGCTTGCAGTGACCTCTAGTAGGTCAGTCTATGTTTCCCTTTCTTTAAGCAATGGTTTTTTATCTTCTCCTATTACCGATGGCACTGTTTCCATGTGAACCTATTCCTATTCTAGAGCCTGTTGCTCTGCTTGTCTCTCTGTTTGTTGCTCTATTTTAGTCTCAGTCTAAGTCTCTACATGTTGCTCTATGTTATCAACTTCAACTTTCCTTCCATTATTGTCAATGCTGTCAGTTGTCGGTGGCTCACTAGCCATATCTGTCTTGCCAGTTGTTTCTTTGTCTATCACAATGTTGACCTTTTGTGTATCAACATCAACTATGTATAGTACCTTAGGATTAGGATTTGTATCCTCTATGTCCATACTCTCATCTGCCGGTTGATCTTAAGTAGTTGTTACCGGTGATGTAATTTGAGGTGGTGGGGATAAGTTATCTTTTACTTTGATGCTTGGAGGTCCACCAACCTTTCCTTTTCCTTTGTCTCTCTCCTTCTAGTATACCTGTATTGGTTTGGGGTTCATGTACTCTTCCTGTTTTTCTTTCTCAACAAGAAATATGTCCCATGCATTTTTTTTTCCTCTGTTACTTCATTCACTCTTCCAACCATTAATGCAATATGCTAGTGTGCAGTAGAGAATACTGACCGGTTGGCCTCTACAATTAAGTCATCTATCTCCTTAAGTGAGTTTACTGGGTAAACAATAAGTAACTTTTCAATTTTGATTTTCTTATCAAGCTCTATAACAGCTTGTCTTCTTGCTTCCAGTCTTTTGAATGATTCATCTGGTAGATCATCTATTACTTCCATTAAGAACTTCTTATAGATGTGCATGTATAAAATAACACTATTTTCAACTTGTTCTTTGTCATCTGCTGATAGTGTATCATAGACCTTTCCTATGTTTTTGAGTTTCCCTTCCTCTATGATTTCATATAGCAATTTTTCAAGAGGGGCCATGTTTTGTTTAGTCTTCTTATTCTTTGGTGTTGTCTTTCTAACCGGAGACCTCACTGCCTGTTGTTTTTGTCTAGTCCTTCTAGGCAAAGGTGTGGATGCCGGTGAAGGATCCCTTTTCCTTACAACTCTTTTGAAAGATGCAGGCATGTCACTTTCTAAAGAAGTAGCTGCCAGTGATAGGTGAGTCTCAAGTTGTAGAGCTCCTAACTCATCCTCAGTGATACTGGTTTGTTTTAATACATCTTCTTTAATAGCCTTAGCCTATCTAGAACCCCTTCTCACAACTGCTTCAACCTTTTTCACTCTCTTCTTAGATTGAAGTTGTTTTTCTATGGTCTCAACACTACCAAATACTTCTTCCTTTGGTTCATTTGGTGCTTCCAGAAGCGCTTTAGCATAAGTTTCAATTATATGATCAGCAGTCTCATAATCCATCTCTGTTACCCAAATTGTTCTTGGGATGACTACTTCCATCCAGATCTCATCCTTTTTGATTACAAAACATATATCATCCTTGTATTTGTTGACAATTTTCTATCATAGTTTGAATCTTTTGTTCATCCTAACCTTTAGTGCTTGAAAATAGTCATGAATGTTCTTTTCTTTTTTTTTACCCATGTTGTTGAAGAGGTCTATTAACTATTTTCCTACCGGTATATCAAATCCAAGGTTCTTATTGCCAATACTAGGAACCTGTTTGGTTATGTGTAGCATCAAGCATACAAGTAGATTTCCAAATCTAATGGTTCTTTTCTTATCCTTCCTAATTTTCCCTAAGTTATCAATCAACTCATCTTTTAACCATTCACATACATAAATTTTTACATTGTCTACCAGTATAGAAGTAATTTCTAACTTCTCACCATTAACTGAGGGAATTATAGCATATGTCTCATTGATTGCCAAACCCTCAAGAAAAATTTCTTCAATTTAATGAAGAGCTTCCTACCGGTGGAGTATTACTATGTCCTACCGGTGAAGCATCACTCTGTCCTGCCAGTGAAGTGTTGATTGGTTCTACTAGTTGAGGAGTATTCCCAACAATATTTAGGTTGGACTTTATAATCCATTGTTTTGATAATTCTTGCTTAACCTCTTCAAATTTTTCTTTACCTTTCAAGCTAGAATTGTTGTTGTCTTCTAGTGATCCTTTACTTCTACAGAATTTTGCAATATGCCCAATCTTGTTACATGCATAGCAAGTCACATTATTCTTCTGAATAGCTTTCCCATAACCTATGCCAGTTTGTGCTCTGCATTGATTAGATAGGTGTCCAAATCTTCCACAAACATAACATCTCACATTCATTCTACAATTTTCAGAGTTGTTACCAACTTTGTTGCATTTTGAACATTGACCGATGGGTGTTTTGATATTCTGATAATTTCTAGATCTACATTCATTTTCTCTATGACCATACTTATTATAGTTAAAGCATTTTCCATTGAATTTATAAGCACTAGGTTGCCTTACCGGTTTTCTATGATCCTATGTATTCGCACTACCAGAGCTTTCACCAATTTCAAAGCCAATTCCAGAAGTGTCACCTTTAGGTTTTTGATTCTTCAACAAGTTACCAAGTCCTTATAAGATTTTCTTGAATTTTTCTTTATGTTGATTTGCAATATCTAGTTCTCTTTCTAAGACTTCTTTATGTCTCATCAGTTCATTGGAGTCATTTTGAGTGTGCATCAGACCTGTCTTCAACAAATCATTTTCATAGCTAAGTCTTGTGTTTTCATTTGCAGCATCACTTAGTCTTCTGGTCAAATCTTCTTCATTCTTCTTTCTATCTTAAATTTCTTTACAAAATCTTATAGTCATATCCTGCATCTCATTCTTTGTTGTCATGTTCTCTTGTTTCAGCTTGTTTATCATATCATTAAGAGTTTCTTTTTCATCATTCTCATTTTGCATCTTTTCACAAAGTTCTCTTCTCTTGTTTCTTGAAATAGTAAGATTTTCTTGAAGTGCCCGAATGATATCCTAGGCTACCTTTAGATCATCTTCTAGTTTGATATTTTTCAATTTCTCTGCATCATAGTCTGAAAGAGCTGCTTCTAGTTGCTTCATCAGATTTTCTATATCTACCAGTGTCAAGATCTTCCTCAAGCTGTTAGGCTTCTAAAAATAGAGGACCAAGCTCTGATACCAATTGTTAGGATTCCCACAGATACTAAGAGGGGGGGTGAATTAGTATCTAACTGGTGAATTGAATTTCTTAACATAAAATATGTAGAACATATTATAACAGTGTACTAGTATGCAAGAAGTAATACAATAAACAAAATTAAAAGCAACCACATGAGAAACACACCATAACACAATGATTTAATGAGGAAACCCAGTGTGGGAAAAACCTCGGTGGGATTTGTAACCCACAATATTCACTTACTGGCCAATAAGAGAATATTACTACTACAAGAGGGGCCTGCACATGCAGGCAGGCCAACTGCCTAGAGCTCACTACTCAATGGGAAGTCTCACTGACTTACAATGATGGATTATATAAATCCAGTATCTTGTACTGCTTCAAAATAGCATCTATAATGCCAGATCCAGTACCAATTTCTGCTCTGCTTCTTACATAAACCCTTAACCTATAATTCGCATAATAGGTCTACCTTATTTTGCCTAAATATATTCTTCTCACTTACTTACAAATGTTCTATAATGATCTCTCTTATATAAGAGTCATTTTACAATGATTCCAAGTTGGCTTACAAACATTTTACAATAATAAACAAAATATAATATAACAAAAATCATGTCGGCCTCTGTGTCGGTATGCTTCCTTTCTCTGCGAGTGTCGGTGGTTTGAGTGCTAGTGTAGAGGCTGGTCTTGCTAGTGCCGGTGTAATGCCTTGCCAATGCCATAGGGTTGTAAGGTTGCCATCAATGACAAAACCTTCAATCACCTATAATGTCTCATTGGAGTGTGCATATGGGAAAAATCTCCCCCTTTGGCATTGATAGCAACACTCATGAGAAAATTCAAAAATGTATCCAAAACTTGTAATGCAAAAATGTTTCCAAAAATATGTTACCAAAAATATAAGAACTCCCCCTAAGCAGATAAGTCTTTTGCTGGTTATTTTCTCATACTACTACTCCCCCTTTGGCATCAATGACAAAGATTGTCAAGGTGTCAGTAGAGTTGTAGTCTCAACCTTGTAACTGGGTGGTTACAATTTGAAAAAGATCTCCCAAAATCAAGTTTATACTTTCCATAAACTTCTTGTTGTCCTTTATTGTTGTCTTTGTTCTTTTAACTATACCGGTGAGGTGTTGCATATGCTCTGTCGATGTTTTCTATCCCTGTACTAGTGCCTCAGATATTTCCTTCCATAATGATGCTAGATAGTCAAATCTTGCACGTAGTTTTAGTCTCAAATTCTTTGCCTTATTTACTATTCTCTCCTTTTCTCTTTCTAACTTAAGTAACTCTTCCTCAAAACTTGTTATCCTTTGTTCCAAAACTGATAATGAATCAGGTGAGTTAACAAAATTATCAGCAAGTTTATTGATTTCATCCTATACCTTGCTCATTTTCTTATCTATGTCTACTATCAAAAAGTTTGTCTTGCAAGTATCTTTGTATAGAGTTTTAAATTCCTTTAATAAGTTACATAGTTTTGGTAGAAGTGTGTCAAATTCCCTAGTAGACTTCTTTATCTGATCTTCAAAAAAAATTTGCTTTTCAATATCTACCTTATCCTTCAATGTCTCTTCCTTTATTTACTCAATAGTCACTGTGTTCTCAGTGATGTATTTACACAATGTATAAAGTTGTCTTAAAGAATCCTTATTGTCTATGTTACAGTTAGGAGCTATCACATTCAAAATTGGGATTGTGTCATCTATAGCTTTATAAGCCTATGAACTACAATCTGTTATCTTTTTGATAGAGTCCAAGAGTACTTCAATTACATTTGTTGATTTGTAACCTATTGAGGAGGAGCCAACATTCTGAATTCCACTGGTGGAGGAAGTAACCAAGCTTGCAGTGACCTCTAGTAGGTCAGTCTATGTTTCCCTTTCTTTAAGCAATGGTTTTTTATCTTCTCCTATTACCGATGGCACTGTTTCCATGTGAACCTATTCCTATTCTAGAGCCTGTTGCTCTGCTTGTCTCTCTGTTTGTTGCTCTATTTTAGTCTCAGTCTAAGTCTCTACATGTTGCTCTATGTTATCAACTTCAACTTTCCTTCCATTATTGTCAATGCTGTCAGTTGTCGGTGGCTCACTAGCCATATCTGTCTTGCCAGTTGTTTCTTTGTCTATCACAATGTTGACCTTTTGTGTATCAACATCAACTATGTATAGTACCTTAGGATTAGGATTTGTATCCTCTATGTCCATACTCTCATCTGCCGGTTGATCTTAAGTAGTTGTTACCGGTGATGTAATTTGAGGTGGTGGGGATAAGTTATCTTTTACTTTGATGCTTGGAGGTCCACCAACCTTTCCTTTTCCTTTGTCTCTCTCCTTCTAGTATACCTGTATTGGTTTGGGGTTCATGTACTCTTCCTGTTTTTCTTTCTCAACAAGAAATATGTCCCATGCATTTTTTTTTCCTCTGTTACTTCATTCACTCTTCCAACCATTAATGCAATATGCTAGTGTGCAGTAGAGAATACTAACCGGTTGGCCTCTACAATTAAGTCATCTATCTCCTTAAGTGAGTTTACTGGGTAAACAATAAGTAACTTTTCAATTTTGATTTTCTTATCAAGCTCTATAACAGCTTGTCTTCTTGCTTCCAGTCTTTTGAACGATTCATCTGGTAGATCATCTATTACTTCCATTAAGAACTTCTTATAGATGTGCATGTATAAAATAACACTATTTTCAACTTGTTCTTTGTCATCTGCTGATAGTGTATCATAGACCTTTCCTATGTTTTTGAGTTTCCCTTCCTCTATGATTTCATATAGCAATTTTTCAAGAGGGGCCATGTTTTGTTTAGTCTTCTTATTCTTTGGTGTTGTCTTTCTAACCGGAGACCTCACTGCCTGTTGTTTTTGTCTAGTCCTTCTAGGCAAAGGTGTGGATGCCGGTGAAGGATCCCTTTTCCTTACAACTCTTTTGAAAGATGCAGGCATGTCACTTTCTAAAGAAGTAGCTGCCAGTGATAGGTGAGTCTCAAGTTGTAGAGCTCCTAACTCATCCTCAGTGATACTGGTTTGTTTTAATACATCTTCTTTAATAGCCTTAGCCTATCTAGAACCCCTTCTCACAACTGCTTCAACCTTTTTCACTCTCTTCTTAGATTGAAGTTGTTTTTCTATGGTCTCAACACTACCAAATACTTCTTCCTTTGGTTCATTTGGTGCTTCCAGAAGTGCTTTAGCATAAGTTTCAATTATATGATCAGCAGTCTCATAACCCATCTCTGTTACCCAAATTGTTCTTGGGATGACTACTTCCATCCAGATCTCATCCTTTTTGATTACAAAACATATATCATCCTTGTATTTGTTGACAATTTTCTATCATAGTTTGAATCTTTTGTTCATCCTAACCTTTAGTGCTTGAAAATAGTCATGAATGTTCTTTTCTTTTTTTTTACCCATGTTGTTGAAGAGGTCTATTAACTATTTTCCTACCGGTATATCAAATCCAAGGTTCTTATTGCCAATACTAGGAACTTGTTTGGTTATGTGTAGCATCAAGCATACAAGTAGATTTCCAAATCTAATGGTTCTTTTCTTATCCTTCCTAATTTTCCCTAAGTTATCAATCAACTCATCTTTTAACCATTCACATACATAAATTTTTACATTGTCTACCAGTATAGAAGTAATTTCTAACTTCTCACCATTAACTGAGGGAATTATAGCATATGTCTCATTGATTGCCAAACCCTCAAGAAAAATTTCTTCAATTTAATGAAGAGCTTCCTACCGGTGGAGTATTACTATGTCCTACCGGTGAAGCATCACTCTGTCCTGCCAGTGAAGTGTTGATTGGTTCTACTAGTTGAGGAGTATTCCCAACAATATTTAGGTTGGACTTTATAATCCATTGTTTTGATAATTCTTGCTTAACCTCTTCAAATTTTTCTTTACCTTTCAAGCTAGAATTGTTGTTGTCTTCTAGTGATCCTTTACTTCTACAGAATTTTGCAATATGCCCAATCTTGTTACATGCATAGCAAGTCACATTATTCTTCTGAATAGCTTTCCCATAACCTATGCCAGTTTGTGCTCTGCATTGATTAGATAGGTGTCCAAATCTTCCACAAACATAACATCTCACATTCATTCTACAATTTTCAGAGTTGTTACCAACTTTGTTGCATTTTGAACATTGACCGATGGGTGTTTTGATATTCTGATAATTTCTAGATCTACATTCATTTTCTCTATGACCATACTTATTATAGTTAAAGCATTTTCCATTGAATTTATAAGCACTAGGTTGCCTTACCGGTTTTCTATGATCCTATGTATTCGCACTACCAGAGCTTTCACCAATTTCAAAGCCAATTCCAGAAGTGTCACCTTTAGGTTTTTGATTCTTCAACAAGTTACCAAGTCCTTCTAAGATTTTCTTGAATTTTTCTTTATGTTGATTTGCAATATCTAGTTCTCTTTCTAAGACTTCTTTATGTCTCATCGGTTCATTGGAGTCATTTTGAGTGTGCATCAGACCTGTCTTCAACAAATCATTTTCATAGCTAAGTCTTGTGTTTTCATTTGCAGCATCACTTAGTCTTCTGGTCAAATCTTCTTCATTCTTCTTTCTATCTTAAATTTCTTTACAAAATCTTATAGTCATATCCTGCATCTCATTCTTTGTTGTCATGTTCTCTTGTTTCAGCTTGTTTATCATATCATTAAGAGTTTCTTTTTCATCATTCTCATTTTGCATCTTTTCACAAAGTTCTCTTCTCTTGTTTCTTGAAATAGTAAGATTTTCTTGAAGTGCCCGAATGATATCCTAGGCTACCTTTAGATCATCTTCTAGTTTGATATTTTTCAATTTCTCTGCATCATAGTCTGAAAGAGCTGCTTCTAGTTGCTTCATCAGATTTTCTATATCTACCAGTGTCAAGATCTTCCTCAAGCTGTTAGGCTTCTAAAAATAGAGGACCAAGCTCTGATACCAATTGTTAGGATTCCCACAGATACTAAGAGGGGGGGTGAATTAGTATCTAACTGGTGAATTGAATTTCTTAACATAAAATATGTAGAACATATTATAACAGTGTACTAGTATGCAAGAAGTAATACAATAAACAAAATTAAAAGCAACCACATGAGAAACACACCATAACACAATGATTTAATGAGGAAACCCAGTGTGGGAAAAACCTTGGTGGGATTTGTAACCCACAATATTCACTTACTGGCCAATAAGAGAATATTAGTACTACAAGAGGGGCCTGCACATGCAGGCAGGCCAACTACCTAGAGCTCACTACTCAATGGGAAGTCTCACTGACTTACAATGATGGATTATATAAATCTAGTATCTTGTACTGCTTCAAAATAGCATCTATAATGCCAGATCCAGTACCAGTTTCTACTATGCTTCTTACATAAAACCTTAACCTATAATTCGCATAATAGGTCTTCTTTATTTCACCTAAATATATTCTTCTCACTTACTTACAAATGTTCTATAATGATCTCTCTTATATAAGAGTCTTTTTACAATGATGCCAAGTCAGCTTACAAAGATTTTACAATAATAAACAAAATATAATATAACAAAAATCCTCTCGGCCTCTGTACCGGTTTGCTTCCTTTCTCTATTGGTGTCGATGGTCTGAGTGTCGGTGTAGAGTCTGATCATGCTAGTGTCGGTGTAATGCCTTGCTAGTGCCATAGGATTGTAAGGTTTCCATCAATGAAAAAACCTTCAATCACCTATAATGTCTCATTGGAGTGTGCATATGCCAACAGCTGATAGAGGAAAAAATTAGTCACAGAGCTAAAAAAATTAGGCTTGTGGAAGGTATATGGAAGATTCTTAGACTTTAAGTTACATTCATATATATTGTCAAGAGGTTTGAGAGGGGTTTTGAACCTCTAGGAGTTATAATTCAAAATCTAGTTATTGGAAGATCCCCCAAATTTCAGACTTAGTCAAATTTTAGGGCATTTCAGGATCAGGAGTGAAAATTTTGTAACCAAGATCAGAAGTTAGGCTTGTGAATCCTACCATCATGATTTGATTTTTTTGCTAATTGACTATGTGCAGGTCCTAACATTTTTGTCCAGGAACAAAAGGAATGAATTTAGTTTTTTTTGCTTTCTTTCAAGGTAAGTAAAAAGAACTCACGTTTCTTTTTCTTTTAAAAGCTTAAAATAAACATCATGATTTCTTTTGGATGCATAAAATGAACTTCATTCTTTCCTTTTGGTTCTTAAAACAAAACTCAATCTTTTCTTTATTGCATGGATAAAAAGGACAATAAACTCAAATCTTTCTTTTATGCAAGTTAGGGAGCACATTCCTTTAGGCTCTAAAAAGAACAAAACAAACTTTCTAATTTTTGCACAAATTTAAAATTGAATATCACCTTCCTTTGGTGCTTATTAAAATGAACTTCACTTTTGTTTTGAAAGCTTAAAAATAACTTTCACTTTACTATTTCAAAAGCTTTCAAAATTGAGATTGTTGTTGTTTAAATTGGTGATTCATTTTTTTGACAAGGGTTTGATTTCTAAATTTCAAAGTTTTTGCTATCCTTCACACATTGCTATCTTGAGTTAAAAATAACCACATGTCTTTTTGGAGCAACATCTCCAAGATAGTTTTTTAGAAAATAACTACAATATTGGATAAAAAGAAAGTATGTATTATGTATCTCGAAAGTGGTAGGAATATGCTCTCCCCTTAATTGGGTGACCAAAAAGCCAAACCACTCTTTTATGATTTATTTTACTTTCAAACAATTAAATCCTTTAGAGGGCCTACCTTCCCAAAGCCTCAAAAAGTCTAGTGAGAAGGGTATGACCCAAGTGGGAAATGACTTTATCACCAAGTATTCCAACCCACGATAATCAAATGTGGAGACTGATAAAAATACCCTCAAATAGTTTGGATCAACCATTAGTCTTCCCCCAGTATCTTTAAGATACGTAGAGCCTTTGTTCTAAGGGTTGGGAAGCCTCCCGAGGGAGTTTATCACTGAAAACTAAATGAAAGCCTGATTACAAACATTAGCATTAGAAACTTTGAGCTGAGTTAGTTACCAAACATTGGCAATATCATAGTGCAAGGTTGGAAAGAATTTTCCCCCAAGACCACTCACCGTATATCTCCCAAGATAACTACCCAATTGTGAACCAATTCACTTTGGGTTAATTTCTAGCAAAAGGTAAAAAAATGGGCACCCTCTAGGGCGTCACAAGACTATTTGAGCTAACAGAGTATCAAGATTAGTGGGCTATGATATTAGTGATAACCTTTGAATAAAGAGTCTGCATGATATGCCTTCTTTTTAATCCAAACCAATGAAAACATTGGGCATTTGAAAACATCTTCAAAAGAATATACACTATTTGTTAGCATAGACAAATTGTTACTACTATTGTCTACTATATTTTCAAGTCATTTTTCATTAAATCATCTATCAAGCACAAAAAATCATTTCTCAAAATTTCAACAAAATCATTAAAATGGAGAAATCGGGATAGTTAGCGCATAGGAGCATCAACCTAGCGCATCTCAACCATAAGATAGCTAGTTCAAACAAAAAATTAGCACTTTCACAACTCAAATTAGTGCATGATCAGTATAACATTGGTAAAAATAAGATAGCATTTACAAACATCATTTTAGCGCATCAAAGCATCACCCTACTGTAACTCAACCATAATATAGTGCATACAGATCAAACATTAGTGCTTTAGAGGGACATATTAGTGGATAACCTTTTCAACCTTTGTGATAGAAGACAGTAAGAAATATAGAATTTAAGAACACCATTAATGCATCTGGAATGTTCTGTAGTGCTTTGGGGCCATCCTTTAGTGCATCAAGGCTCTTCTTTAGAACATGATAAAAACTTGGCAAGAAATAGAGAGCAATCCAATAACCTTTTGAAAATTTTATCAACAGTTTCAAATACCCTTTTAGGTCTTCTGACAAACCCAATGTAGACAAAATAATTATTTGAACACGATATTGGTTAGTGATCAGAAGTTTCAAATCAACAAATCAAAACATCAACATACCAAGTTAGTTTTCTAAAGTTGTTCAAATCAACTTATTTTCTAATATCTGGGAAATTGTATCATATCATTTAACATACTTAATCACATCAATAAGGGGAATATCCAACCCTCTATTTGAATTAGTAACCTTGGGTGTCCAAAACAAGGTATTTGTTATCAAGTCAACCTATTAAAAACATCAAATTTGATCATTGGTATGACCATTCATCATCAAACTTAGAAAAAGGGAGCTCAGTCAAAGGAAGTAAGTCATATCATAACTCAAGATCAGAATATCATGACTATCCAATCTAATCCCATTTTTTATCAAGATCCCACCTGTCAGGAATCTTATGATAATCCCCTAATCTTTTGGTATTCCATCCACAATGACCCCCTTTCATATCAAGAGAAGAGTCCCATTCAACATCCACCTCCTAAGAAAAAGCATGATATCCCTTCCATATCCTTCATCAATCTAATTGAAAATCAAGATAAAAGCACAAATGATCCTATTTGAAGTCAAGATCAAGGTATCCCTTCATCATCCAAATCCATTTTAGGTCCTTTCATTCCAAAGTCAAATCTTTCCTTCCTTCTATCCATCTTAGGACCTTACATCCACCCATCAAAAATACCTCCATATCATTCCTAACAATCCATGAATCCCATTCCTTTTCAAAGAAATTTGGATGTCAAGAATAAAATCCATGTCTAAATATCCACATGAATCGAAAGATCTACATGTTCAATCTAAAAGACATGTCAAATCAAAGAAAAATCTGATCCAAAAAAAAAAAAGTCCAAAAGGCTACAAAAACTTTTAAACAAAAAGAAAAATGAAAATCAATGTGGATGCCCCTAAAAGAATTAAAATCCAAAGAACAATAAAAATTGGCATCTAGACTTGTTTCAAAAGATTCCTTCAACAATCTATCTAAACATCTCCCACTTCCCAGATCTATTCTTACATCATTTCCTCTATCTATTTTCGGTCCTTATTTCCCAAAATTCAATTTTCCTCCATCACTTCATCACCTCTCAAGTTGAATACCAATACTCATCTTGAATACATTTCCATCTATCTTCGCATAAATCTTCAAACATTCTATCTATTATGTGATGCCTATTTTTCATCCTTCCATCTCTCCCATTCAAACCTTTGCATAAATCCTTCATCTGTGAAATAGGCATTTGTGTAATTTTTTCACATGCTTTGCCATGCTCAAATCTCATGTTCAGTCCTTTTCCTAGATATCTATTCATGAAACGCTTCAAAATCCAGGGTTGCTCCTCTTTAAGATTTTCTTTTGGGTGGGATACACATTCAATCTAGATAAGAACCACTTAAATTGTATCTTGGTACCAACATCTTTTTTATTACTTTATCTCATACACTTAATCAATTGCTCTAAATCATTATGATTTCTTCATCGAAGACATGGCTAGTGAAAAATCTAGAATCTTCCTTCAGTGCCACTGTAATTATCAGACCCATGTAAATTTCATTACTTACAAGCCAATGCAATCAAAATATGAAAATAAAAAGACAATTTCAAAAGATCAAAAATATTATCAAGAAAAGAAATATCGAGAAAAAATGCAATGAAATGCAATATCAAAAGGCTTGGCTATGGGAACATGTGAGTAACTCCATTGGGGCTATGGATACCTGGATAGAAATGGAGCAATATTTGTTAGATTACAATGATAACCTCATCAGAGCTATGGACGCTCATTGGCAGTGAGTTTTTGTCCAAGATGCTTGTCAAGTTAGGGTAACTCATGTAAATAGCTACCTTGGATTCTGAAGATTACAATGATCATATGAGTCAGAATGAACCCACTTGCACAAAACATGGGTAATCAAAGACTAAATACCTCGATCTATCTTGGGATTCTTCTTCCCTTTTGAGTATGCTTCCTAGTCGCTAGATATGTTCGATTGAATTTTTCTAGAGATTCTAAGTGTGGGTTGGGTATCTATCTTTGAAAAGTTTAGGAAGACTTATTTGGGAGGTGCTAGATATTGTGACAATCTTACATATTGCCTTTTTACAAATGGAAACCTCTATGCTTGGGAGAAAATTTCATCCACTCTAATCTTCCTACCATATCTCCCATTATCCTTTCTGTAATATCCATTACCCTTTCTAAATTCATCATTATCTATGATCTTGCTCAACTTTATCCATACCATCTATCCTATCTATTCACCACTTCCATCATCTAGTATCTTTCTTCACCTTATTCATAACCTTTAGTCAATATCCCTTATCCTATCTATTCATTGCTTCCATCATCCCTCACTATCTATGATCTTGTTTCTCCTATCCATATCATATCTTTATCCATATCCTCTTTTTCATCCTCGATATTGATCAAAATTAATGATAAAATATGATTTCAAAAGGTTATTGATGTGTATCCTCATAAGATACCTCCATCTTTCACCCATTTATCTTCACTTAAATATTTCATTCATCCATTCATAATATTCCTTGTCTTGCTAGACATTGGGGCAAACAAGTACATCTTTCTTCTAATCTAAAACTTCTCCGAAAATCTCAAAATATTAATAATCTAAAAATAAAAAAATTGACAATATCAAATTAAAATTGAAAATCAAAACATGAAAGCATGGACCATGCATAAAATCAGATTAACAATAGGAAAACTCTCAAAGTCTACAATCAAACTGATCACATGTCTTGTTAATAAATTCATCACTCGTAATCAACATCAACATCAAACACGTCTTATATAAAGATAGGTACACTCGAAACCAAACAGATCGGTCTTATATGGGGTAATCACTCTTTCAAATAAGACATTCTTATCAACCATTGAACAAATAAAAACAATGACATAGATGAGTGTGACTATTATATTTTTCCCTAGTTAGCCTTAACTTCATCAAATTGATGGAGTACATATTCATCTTTAAAAACCAATAAAAAGAAATTAAAAACAAATCAAATAGTGCAAAAAAAACAAGTGGTGAAAACCTAGTAACAAGTGCTATTTGTGAGAGAACAACTCCTCTATCTATCGGTACTCACATCATATCTTCACTCCATATGATCTAAGCCCATAGGCATCGTAGAACACTTATACATGCAGCATTATCCTGAACATACTTAGCATAGTCACTTACCTTGATTATCCAAATAGTTATCCATATCATATCTTACCATGGCTTGGTGATCAATGTATATTTCCATATCGATAAGTGTCCATAATTGGGGGCAATGTTTATCTCGCTTTAGCATTCAAACAACAAACAAGGATCATGGCATACTAAAAAAACCAATGTCAAAACTGCTCATCAGACTGAAAAACATGAACATTATCCAACTACAAATGTAACACACACACGATGGATGATATCTTTTTAATTATGATTTGCTTACCTTTGGTATAAAGTATGACTATTTGTATGTTGATTTCTTAATCATTAGATCTCCTGAGCTATTCAAGGATGCATTGAGCTACAAAAGCAACGAAGGAATCTCATATTTTCTTTGGTTTTCTATCTATGAGGCAATCATTCGTATGGTGCAAATTTGTCTCGATACATGATTCAAAAATATCATTGAATAAATTTTCCATTTTGCACATAAAAATTGTTAACTCTTGTCTATTTTATGCACACAACACTCAAGTCCTCTAGGTTCAATTATCACTCGATGCTTGTGTCATCTCGCAATATCAAAAATCATGTAAGTTATACTTAGTTCATCATGGTTTAATTATACCTTTATGCTTGTATTAACTTTCAACATATCAAAATCTCAATGATAACAAAAAGAGCACAAACAAGTGATTAACAGGAATGACAATGACAAGATTACAATGATTATTTAGTGGAATTTCATACTCAGTTGCATTCATTTATCTGCATTTATACATCTCATATAATTATCATTATCATTATTATTATCATTCACATCTTTTTTTCAAGATACATCTCATCATCATATTCTAGTCACATTCATAATTGCATCCCTCGCATGCATATCTATCACATCATCATGGAATCTTTCTTCACTTTAATATCTTGATCATTCATCCAACTCTCATCTATCATGTCTTATACAGGATGCATCGATCTTGTCTTATACAGGCTGTATCTTTCCTAAAACAAGATGTTTTCTAATATATCATGTCTTATACATGATGTATCTTTCCTGAAACTATATGTCTTATACAGGATTATCATATCAAATCTCCATATCAATTTCATATTAGTTTCATATGGACACTAGCTTCATATTGACATTTCATATTCAGGGCATCATATCGAATCTTGACATCAATTTCATACCAGTATCATATCGATACTAGCTTCATATCAAATTTCTATATCAAATCAATTATTCATATCTAGGGCATCATATCAAATCTTGATATCAATTTCATATCAGTCTCATATCGACATCAATCTTATATAAACATTTCATATCAAATAAATTCTTCATATCTGAGGCATCATATCGAATCTCAATATCAATTTCATATCAGTCTCATATCAATTTTTCATATCGAATCAATTCTTTATATCTAGGGCATCATATCGATAATTTTGATGACAACATATATAACTCATTTGTACCTAAGGACTTCAAAGTAGACACCAAAGTAAATCCATCCAAAGCATAACAATATAAGATACATGTTTGTTTGATTTCAAATTTCCTATTTTTAGGATATATTTATTTGATGTTCAAGGCCATAGCTACAATATAACAACTATTATGAATAATATATTTCAGCTAGACCATTCAGCCTATCAAGAAAATGGACAAATACATATGAGGCTATTTTTGTTGCGTTGAGCTATGGATTTAGTTTTGAAACCATAGATTCCATGAGTATAATCATGCTATTTACCTCTTAACTATATGAAAATGATATGGAGATGGAAATTCCAAAAGGAAAACATTTAAGCGCATTAGAACTTTTTTTTTCTGAATTTTATCAATTTTTCTTTGAATTGAGATGACTTCTAGATGTGTAGATTTGTGTGCTTATGATTTGACTCAAGCCATCATACTAATTAATCAAAGAATGATTAGAATTAATAAAATATAATGATGATAAACTATAACTAAGAGTTTCTTAACATTTTGTCAATTTGTATTTGATGGGTGAATATTTGTAGCTTTAGTTCAACAATTAATAGTAAGAATATGAAATGTGATTTGTTCTATGGAGATTATGATGAATTATAAATAGAGGTATGAGTATTATAAGATGATAATATATTTATATATGGCTTAGTTATTTCTTCATCACATTATATAGATAAGAAAATGTCTATTGTTTTCTATTATTTGTTGTTTACATTCAAATTTAATTTTGTTTTTCAAATTATGTTCTTTTTTTAAATTTTTTATTTTGAAACATAGTATACTAAAGTATATTAAATTATAAATATAATATTATAATATTAATATTAATATATCATTATTATATTATATTAATATTAGATTCTAATAGTATTTTTAATTATAACATTAATGTTAATATTAATTATATAATACATAATCTTACCTTAACTTTATTATAATCTTAACCTTTAATATAATTATAAAATTAAACCTAATTCTAACAATAAAACTAATTATAATATTGACACTAATTTGTATTCTAGCAACACTAATTCCAATTCTAACTCTAGCTCTACATTCTAACCCTAACTTCATGTCTCTTTTTCTTACTCTAGCTCAAAATTATAAACCTAACTTCATGTCTATTTCAAACTTAAGCACTAGCTATAACCCTAACCCTAACACCAATTTTAACCATATAAATCTATATTAAATTCTAATAGTATACTTAAATTTAACATTAATTCTACCTCTATCCCTAATATTAAAACTAATTTGATGATTAAATTAGGGTTAGGGTTTGGGTACATAAAGGGTTAGAGCTAGAACTATAGTTACCCTAAGACAAATATAAACCCTAACCTTAATATTAAATATAATAGTAACCTAACCCTAAACCCTAAGACTAACATTAACCCTAACATTGATATAACTCTAATTCTATCATTAATCATAACCTTCATCACAATCCTAAATCTAACCCTAACCCTAACCATAACCATGAGCTCTACGCCAAAACCCTAAGCATAATTATAACCTTCACCTTGAGCATGATGTAAATTATAACTTTAACCATAACTCAAATCCTAAGGATAACCCTAACCATGTTGTAAAACCTAACTAGAATCCTAACTTTAACCCTAACTCTAATCCTAAGCATAATCCTTTTCCAAACTCTAACTGAAACCATAACCATAACCAAAACCCTAACACTAATCCTCACCATGTTCTAAATCCTCACCCCAATCATAATCTTAATCCCTAGCACTAATCCTAACCATCATGTTAACTCTAACCCTAACAATATCTCTAACCATAATACCAAACCCTAAACCTAACCTTAGATCCTAATCCTAGTCATTATTATAACCCTAAACCTGATTCTAACCCAAAACCTAAGCCTAACTCTAAGATAGGCCTAATCCTAACCCTAAACCCAAACCAAAACTATAACCTGAACCCTCAACTTGACCATGATGTAATTCCTAACCCTAATCATAACCCTATCACTAAACCTAAACCTAACAATGATGTAAATCTTGAACCATAATCCTAACCCTAACCATGATGTAAACCCCAACCATAATCCTTATCCTAGCCATAAACCCTAACTGAAACCCTAAGCCTAACCCTAATAGTAAGCTTGAACCTAAGTATATTCCTAAACCCTAACCCTAACCCCAACCATGACTAAATTTAACCCTAAGTTGGTTATGAATTGTAATAATTTGGTCATTTATGTAAAATAATTATAAAGAATTTTGTTTTTTAATTTACTAGAGTAATAAAAGTTGTCAATGTACTACCTCTTTTATCTAGTTAATGGAAGTATAAATATATTATTTGTTTGTTTAATTAATTAAAGTTTGATATGTGAATTATTTTAATGGTTTTTAATATATTTTAAAAAGAAACTAAAAATAATATGGATATATTATTGAAAGAAATCATGTAGTTTAATTAAATAAATGAATCATAGAAAACTTGCTTAACCATAGAAGACCATCTGTGTTAAATATAACTAATACATCCTCTTGAATTTAAGAAATAGTAGGTACAATAATTAAATTTAAAATTAATGAATTGATCAATAATAGCCTATTTTTAAATTGAAAACTATAACCACCAAATTGAAGCACAACCCTAAACCTAACCCTCAATCCAACTAACCCTAACCCTAACACTAACACTCACCATAACCTTAACTCTAAATCTAACCCTAAACATAATTCTAACCATAACCCTAAATCTAATCATGATATAAACCCTAATCATAGCCAAAATCTTAACCTTAAGTTTAAACCCTAAGCATAACCCAAATCCGGACCATAACCCCAAATAAGATGTAAATTTTTCCTAACCCTAAATCTTACCCTGAACATAATTATGACCATAACCCTAAATCTAATCATTATAAAAACCTTAATCCTAGCCATGATCTTAACCATAACTTTAAACCCTAAGCCTAACCAAAATCCTAACCATACCGCCAAATACGATATAAATTTTAACCTTAACCATAACCATATCATATAAATCCTAACCCTAATCAAACCCTAACCCTATCCCTAAACATCAACCATAATTCTAACTGTAAGATCTAACCCTAACCCTAATCTTATCCTTCATCCCCAACCATGGTGTAAACCCTTACCGTATCCACAATCTAAACAATGACCCTAAACCCTTAGTTGACTAACCATAATCCTAACCCTAACCGTAACCCCAACCAAGTTACAAACTATAACCATAACCATAATCATAACCATAACCATAAAGCCTAAACATGACCATGATCAAAACCTTTAACATAAAGTTCTCTAAACTTAACCATTAACCTAAACCTAACTAGGATGCAAACCCTAACAAAAATCCTAAACCCTAACTCAATTTAGTATCCTAACCCTACCCCAACCCTAAAATTATCCTTAACTATTATATACCCCTAACTATAATCCTTACCATTACCTTAATCGTAATTCTAACCTTAATCCTAACCCTAACCCTAACCCTAATAATTATCTTACCTCTAAAGTTAAACTTAACTCTAACCCTAATACTTAACCTAATCTTAGCAATGATGTAAACTCTAACCCTAAACCATAATTCGAACCCTAGCCCTAACTCTACCCCTAAGTCAAATTCTATCCCTAATTGTAACACTAAACCTACTCCTAACTTAAACCCTAATCCTTATCATAAAACTAACTCTAACTATAATTGAAAGCATAACCAAAACCATATCTTCATCTTTAACCATAGCCTTCATCCTAACCATAACTTTATCTCTAACCCTAACCTTGCCTCTACCCCTAAATTAAATTATATCTCTAACTATAACAATAACCATAAACCCTAACCCTAACCTTGAATCTAACTCTAAGCCAAAACCTAACCCTAATCCAAGCCCTAAACTTAAGTCTAACCCTATCCATTAGCCTAAACATAACTATGATATAAACCCTAACCATAATCCTGTTAAGGTTTAGGATGATCCGAAGATAATACAAATTAACAATTATATGCAGATACAAACACAAAAGATGAATAAAAATACATAACACAAATAACACAGAGATTTAACATGGTTCACCCAAGATGGGCTACATCTATATAGCACAGTTGTCCAATGTTTTCTTATTATCCAAGAAATTAGTACAACACTATTACCATGCCTGTTTACATTCTAGCCGCTTATAACAAGCAATTTTTAGGGAAACACTCAAAGTTGGCTATTGTAAGGGTTTTTTCAAAGTCAGTTTTTTCAACAAAAAATACCCAAACAAATATTCTAGGATACATAAGGAGGATAGATATTGAGTGTACAATACCTGCATGATTAGTCACCACATATCAACAAATCCTAAACCATAAATCTAACAGTAATATTAAAGTTTAACACTAATCGTAATCCTAACATTATCATAACAATAATCTTAACCCTAAACCAAAACCTAAACATAACCATTATTTTTAACTATGATACACCCCTAACCCTAACCCCAAACATGTGTAAACCATAACCCTAACCATAATCCTAACTATAACTCTAAACCCTAACTCTAATCATATTTATAATCCTAACCCTAATCCTAACCATAGAAGTAAACCCTAACACTAACAATAATCTTTATACCTAAAAAAAATCTATTCTTATTCTTAACTATAAACCCTGACCATAATCCTAATCCTTGCCCTAAACCCTAACCCTAACCTTAATATTAAACCCTAACCATAACCATAATCCTTATACCTAAAAAAAATCTATAGAAATAATCCTTATATCTAAAAAAAAATCTATTCTTATTCTTAACTCTAAACCCTGACCATAATCCTAATCCTAGCCCTAAACCCTAACCCTAACCTTAATATTAAACCCTAACCATAACCATAATCCCGACCCTGATGCTATACATGATGTAAATTCTAACCCAAACCATTACCCTAAACTTAAAACCAACCCTAACTATGATGTTGACCTTGACCCTAAACCTTAACCCTAACCTTAACCCTTACCCTAACCCTAATCCTAACCCTATCTATAATCCATAACCCTAACTATGACCCTAACACTAACCCTAACCCTCACCCTCACCCCAACCATGATATAATAAACCATAACCCTAAACCTTAACCCAATATCCTAACAATAACCCTAATCTAATGTTAATCTAACCCCAACCCTTACCTCAACCATAAAATACACCATAACCATTACAAAAATTCTTACTATAACCCTAAACCCTAACCCTAATCATAAATGTAAACCCTAACCCTAAAAAAATAATCCCTAGCCCTAAACTTAAAACCTAACCCTAACCCTAACCCCAACCCTTATCATTAAGTGAATCTAACCCTAAACATGATGCAAATACTAAACCTAACCCAAGCCTTAACCTTGACCATGATGTAACTCCTAAGCCTAAGCCTAACCCCAACCCGAACAATAATCTACCACTAATCTTGAACCTAACCCAAATTCAATTTAATCCTAATCTATTCCTAACCTTCATCTAGCCTAAACCCTAATCCTAATTTATCATTAATATTAGTTTAACCCTAACCTTAATGTAGTTGAACTAAAAAGCCTAATTCTAACCCTAACTTTGATGTAAATCCTAAACGTAATTGTAACCTTGACACTCTACCCTAGCCATAAACTTAATCTTAAACCCTAACCCTAATCAGAACCCTAACCATGATGTAAACCTTAACCTTAACCATAATACTAACCTTAACTTGGATCCAAAAAATAACAAAAAACTAAATCCGAATCCTAACCCTACCCCCAGTTATAATTCTAACCCTAACCTTAACTATAATTTTGCTTACCCTAATCCTACCTTTTATGTAAACCCTAAATATAATTGTAACCCTAACACTAAACCCTAAACCTAACCATAAATTTAACCCTAACCCTAACCATAATCCTAAACAATAACCAAACCCTTACATTGATGCTAACCCTAACCATGATATAAACCTTAACCCTAATGCTGACCATAACCATAATACTTGCCATTAACTAAAGTATAATAATACTTGCTAATATAATAATATAATATTATAATTTATTTTAATAAAAGGATACTATATAATTATATGTTGATTTATTTTATGTTTTCCATGTTGTGTTGCACGACTGCCACAAGCATATATACCTTAAATTTTAAATAGGCACCAATTAATCAATTTGCCATAATTCTAACCATGATCTTATTCCTAATCCTAATTAAGCCATATCTGTAACCCTTATACTGATTCTAATTGAACCTCAACCCTTACCCCTAGCATTATCCTACATTAACAACTCTAGTCATTACCTAAAACCAAATATAACTATAATTTTATTTATAATACTACAACTCCCTCTAATCTAGACCCTAACCCAAACCCTAACCTGATAATGACCCAAAACCTAACTTTATATCTAATTATTAATTATATATAACCTTATAATCCTCACTATAACCCTAACCCCAATTATAATTATAACCCTAACCCTAACACTAATTTGAACCCTAACCCTAACCCTAATTTTTTACTATAGGCACTAATTATAATCTTAAACTATAACGTAAATTATAATTACAACCCTAACCCTCACCCTAATTATAATTCTGACCCTGACCCTAACCCTATTCTAGCCCTAATCCTAATCCTAACCCAAACCTAACTCTTATAGCTATCATCATGTACTATCTTTAATTGCAATCTTACCCCTAACCCTAACCCTAATCCTAATTATAATTCTAACCCTAACCCTAACCCTAATTTTATTTATAATTAATAATTATATTCATTAGCACTAACCCTAATCACAATCAATAAGATTAACCCCAATCCTAACCCTTTCCCCAACCCTAATCCTAATCCTAAGTATAATACAAACCCTCATTATAATTATAACCCTAAACCTTATTATAATTATATCTCTAATGCAAAACCTAATCCTAAGCATAAACTTGACTATGATATTAGCCCTAACCCTAGCCCTAATCTTGACCTAAAGCCCATCATAATTGTTATTCTATCAAGATCAATGTCTTATCTATAACCATAGTCCCACCCCTAACCATAATCCTAACCCTAACTCTACCCAAGATTTAAACCTCGACTGTGATATTATACACTTAATGACTATAAAACAATATTACAGTTTAAAAATAGGAATATAATAGTATTATACTTATCATATAGCACTCTATTAATATGATATTACTAATAAAACTATAAAAATAATATTAGTACTAAAAATAATTTAATATAATAATATAATACATTTAAAATATATTTCAAATTTATATTATAAATATTATTTTCAATAAATTATAAAATAATATGATAATAATCAAAATAATATAAATTAATAATAATCGTATATTATAATATTATTAAACAAACAAATATGCAAGAATAATAATAATAATTGCAAGAATAATATTACCTATTATGGCAACAAAAATTAATAATATAGTATTATATAGTTCTATTTTGATTTTTTTATTGTTTGCCATATTATGCCGCGACTCCTACTAGCTTATATATATATTTGATTTTAATCACACACACACACACACACACACACACACACACACACACACACACACACACACACATAATACGTCGAGAGATATGCTTCTCGAGGTGCTTATATTTATCGTGAACACCAAACATTAATAGGCGCCTCGAGAAGGATATCTCTCAGCGTCTAGTATATTTTCAAATTTTGTTTTTGTTTTATTTTTTGGTGAAATATTAATGAGCTTTGTGATGCTTGGAGATTGAGACATTAATGAGTAAAATCATTCAAGCTACAAAGTGAGGTGGCATTAGAAATATCAATATGAAAAGTTTCGCTCAAGATGGATTCTAATTCTATTTTTTTATGGTCAATACACTACGAATTTTTAAATTAGTGGGGGCACCAAAATGACTGAAGTTAAAGCACAAAAACTAGACACAATAAGTATCCAATGCTGAGATCCGATGTCAAGAAATTATCCAATGCTGAGATCCGATATCAATATTATTTTTTATAGTTATTGGAGATAACTATGATTATTTTAGAATCAAACTGAAGATGCTACTATTGTCCCATGTTCCTGTGGGAATTGATGAAAGTGGGATAAACAAAAAATGTATGTTAGAATGAATTGACACCACAACAATAAAATTGCCTAAAATAAGACAATAGAAAGGACAACACAACTCTTTTCATCATTCAATCTGCATTGGATATTTGAATTTTCCCTTGAATTGCTCATATGACAAAATCAAAGGCAAAGGCTCTAAAAATTGCATACCAAGGTATAGAAAAAATCAAATTGGTAAGGCTTCAAAGTTTTCAAACAAAATTTAAAACTTTAAGGATGATGGAAGTTTAGTTTGTTCATGATTTTATTACTAGGACTTGAAGGAAAATTATAGTAGAATAGAAATTTCTAGAAAAAATTCAAAGATCTCTTCCTCCTAAATTTGATATAGTTGTGATTTCTATTGAAGAAAGTAATGATCCAACTACTTTGAAAGTTGTAGAGTTAATAGATTCTTTGAAATTTTATGAGGAGCGTACATAGCATTGTATGAAAAGTTTGGTGCATGTTTTATAGTCTTCTATGAACACTGAACATTTATAATCTTTGAAAAACTTCAAAGATCTCTTCCTCCTAAATTTGATATAGTGTTGATTTCTATTGAAGAAAGTAATGATTTAACTACTTTGAAAGTTACAGAGTTGATAGGTTCTTTACAATTTTAAGAGGAGCGTATATAGCATTTTATGAAAAGTTTGGTGCAAGTTGTATAGTCTTGTATAAACATTGAAGAACATTTTGAATCTCCTCCCTCTCACACTATTGAGTCTCAAGTTGAATATTCTGCTAATATTAAAAGAGGAGGTAGAGGAAGAGGAAGAGAAAATATTAGAGGAATAGGATAAAGTTCTCTATATTGAAGGAGTATCTATTTTAAATATTGTGAAAGGTATGGACACCATGAATCTAGGAGCAAAAAGAATAAATTTGTCTTGAATAAGTCAAGTTTGATCTATACAAAAGAGTATTTTGAAGAAACAAAATTCACATTCTAAACAAGTAATTTTGAAAAAGAACACCAATAGGGTGTCTAGTTAAATAAATCTCTTTATGGGTTGAACCAAGCTCCTCATGCCTAGTATGCTAGGATGGACAAGAATTTAACAAAGAAGGAAACCTACACATGCCACATAGACTACACCTTATATATCCAACATATTGGTAATGAAATTCTCATAATTTTTCTTGTGTTGTTGATCTTATTTATACATGAAACAACATAGATCTCATGGTTAAGTTTTAGGTAGAACTAAAACAACAATTTAAAATGTCATATATGTTGGACATTTTTGCTGCTAGAATATGTTGTTGTCATTGATGCCAACATATTCCTATGTTTTGGTGATCCGGTGATTGCAGAGATTGTTTGGATTGGTTTATTGGTCTGTTAGTTTTGAAATGGAACATTTCTAGTAACCTTATATTATTATGTGATGGTTTTAATGATCTGTGAATTTGATTAATTATATCATTTGATTTGGTTAATGGTTTGGTATTTGAGTGTTCACTTTTGCAGAGTTTGGTATTTACTTCAATATATTCCGATGTGATCGAATTTTGAGCTAAAATTTTGGGATATTGTTTTTGATGATCATGTGCATCTTCATGATTTGGTTCTCTACAAGTCATATTTCCACATGATAGTTGTTGCTGTTTGAGTGTTCTTGATTTTTAGATGTTGATCGATGAGGATTTGATAAGTGGTATTGGTGCAGCTATTGCAGATAATTCTAACATGTTTTCTAGTGTTTACTAGGTATATCCTATTTGATTTAATGGTCTGTAGTGATCTTTATGTGCGGTGTTCGTGATCTTGTAAATTTGGTGGTGTAGTGTGTTGTGGTTGATCTTGGAGATATTTTTGGTAGTGTTGCATGTTTGGATCTAATCTATTTGGGTCCATTTTATGTCATTTGTATCATAATATTGGTCTAGTAGTTTATATTTGTACCATGTAATGAAATTTGTGTAATTAAGCCTTTTTGGGTTGAGTTGACCTTGTTGTCAAGGTTGATGATCTGTATATATGGATGCATTATTCATATAATTCATGTGTTGGTAAAGTGTTTGCATTATCAAATAATTGAGAAGGTGAAAACAAATTATTAAATCCTTCGGCGTTGTGTTTGAGCAAAGATTGAAGAGTTGCAGAGCAGACAAATGTGCTTAACGGGAAGTATCATCAAGCATTAGCAAATGCTATCCTTGAGTTCACTTGATTTTAGATAGTTGTTTAAATTTGTTTGTAAGTCAGTTAGACTTTTCTATAAGGTAGTGAACCTTCCTTGAAGGTTGTAGCCTTCTGAGTTATTGTATCTTGAGAAGTGAGCTCTAGGCACTTAGCCTAAAGGCATGTGCATTCCCCATTGTAATTATTTCACATACTAGTATAGAGTATCATTTCATTGTGGGTAGGGTCCCACCATGGTTTTTCCCTTCACCTGATTTTCCATGTAAAACTATTGGTGTTATGTGTTGTGCTATTATTTTCTTTATCTTTGTTGTTAGTGCAGTTAATCAAATTTGCATTAAAGGTTCAAATTGATCAATGACAACTAATTCAATCTGATGATCAAGTGATGACAACTAATTAACTTTTTGTCAAAGACAAGGAAAAAGTGAAGCAATGTGGAGTTGAAAATAAAAAATTATCTAGTTGTAAGTATTAGCAAAGTTATTTATCACGCGGAGCCAAACCATCATAGACTGAAAGAAAAGGACATAAAAGACTATTTTTGTGTGGCATCCATAATTGTTTTCCTAACTAACCTTATCTCAACGTTTCCTTTCATGATATCAAAATGAGTGGTGTATTGAAGATACTAAACGAACATTTGGGATGGTGTTGGCTGAAATGGAAATTATATATAAAATTTATGGCATTCAAATTCCAAGGACCAGATTGTTAGCATTCGGCACTATAACAGACAATGGAAGATTGTTGGCATTTCAATAAGGATATTGAGAAGGTTCTTCATGATTATGGATATAACTGATTAAGGATGTTTACTGTCTTGATATTATTATTTTGTCATTGATGTCAAGAAATTGATTTTCTAATTCAGTATGATGTTGCCATATCTTGAGAAGTATGATTTGAAGAGTATAAAGATGTCTGTAAAAGACACAAAAAGAATATGATGAATAAGGGGATGAATAAGGTATTCAATGGGCAACTATTACCGAGTTAGACAATGATGAGATCATGATGTTTAGATTGTTTAGACATCATACATATGTTGTAAATTGTAAGGTTAATACTATACTATGTTATCGAACAAAGAACCTAGTCAGTAAACCCTAAGGAACCTAGTCAGTAAACCGTAAGGTTATCGCTATCGATTAATGAAGGCGGAATGTCTACTGAGTGAAGTTTAGTATTTACCGAGTTGTAACCGAGCTATAATAGAATACATTAAATGGTTACATGCGTTATTTAATGAAGGAAGCTAATGAGCTAGAACTGATTAGATGATTGGTATGCCATGCATAAAGTTTGTTAATGAATCTATGACAAAGGAAAATTGGCATGATGATATACAGCTCATATTGAACCACAATACCCTAGCACAAGTTCCAAGAAATGTATGCAAGTTCCTATGTGGGGTAAAACATCTTTCCGATCGAACGATACATTGAACCTAGACAAGATTGAAGATCTGATGGCTATGATTGATCATGGGAAATGTGATCAAGGTGATTAACTGGTTAGCTAATTATTTATAAATAGGGAACTATTGATAAATAATGTATGGGGCCAAATGTATGCACAATGATGCTACATAGTGATTACCAAGCACAGAAGCTTGAAGACATGTTTGAATAACAGAGTATAGAAGCCCAACAAATGGACAAGATTAGTTCTATGTCTAGATTGTATTGAGCAAATAAGAATCTACTTTAGCATTTTAGATGTTTAGTTGCATATAGATTTTTATTACTATTATTTTGTAAAAGTGATAGAAAATCTCTTAGCTAAGTGGACTTAACAGTCTTATTTGTAAAACCCTTTAGCAAGGTGACATTCTCATTGAGTGTTTGAAATCCTTTAACAAGGTCACTTCTAACAAGGTGAAGATCCTAACAGATCTGAGGGAAATCCCTTAACCAGGTCACATCTAGCAATGTGTTTGTAATATTTAACAGGATTTGCTTTTAACCAAGCATACTCTAGAAGAGTATATTTCTTAGTGGGTCCGAAATCCCACAATGGTTTTTCCATATTTGGGTTTCCATGTTAAATCTATTGTTATGAGGTTTATGATGTTTATATGCTTTTGAGTTTGCATGTTTAGTAGTTTTGGTTATATTACTGAAGTATATGTTACCGATGTTGAATCTGATATTTTTATGGAAGATTAAGCTTGTATGATTCACCCCCCCCTCTCATCTTGTTGGACTGTACTTACATTAAGTATCATAACTATCAATTGGTATTAGATCTTAGGACTCCAGGAAGAAAATTTTAAAGGTACTTGAGACAAAGATCCGAAGATGTATAAGAGGGATGCACCGAAGCTGAACAAATCAAGTTTCTCCACATGGCAAAAAAGGATGAAGCTGCACCTATCAGGAGTTGGAGAATATGTTGTATATTATTTGTAGAATGATTTCATCACACCAAGAACCTATCCATTGACTATGGAAGAGATAAAGGCAAAGCGAGAACATATCCAAGCAATGATTGAAATAACATCTACATTGACCGACTCAGAGTTTAATGATCTAGAAGGCTGCAATGATGCAAAGGCTATGTGGAATAAGCTTATATCAGTATATGGAGGAGATGAACATGCTCAAAGAGAAAAAGTAGATAGTTTAAGAGAACAACTTGAATCTATAAGGATGAATGAAGGTGAGAACATAACTCAGTATAGTACAAGACTAAAGGAGATTGTCAATCAAATCAAAGGAGCAGGTGGAACTATTGAAGAAAAGGATATAACAAGTAAGTTGATAAGAACCCTTCTACCGACTTATGCAATCCGAGTCTCTGCAATCAATGAATTGAGGTCTATACCTAATATGCTAGTTTGTTTAGATGCTACTATTGGTAAGCTACATGCATTTGAGTTAAGTAACTTTGATAATAGTGGATCTTCGGTAAATAAAGTTGAATCTGCATTTAGTTCTTCTTATCTTAATGAATCTAATGATTACAATGAAAGAAAGTATAAGTACTCTGAAGGAGATCATAGTGGAGAAAGTGAAAGATTTTGTAAGAACATGGAAGAAGTACACAAACTATAAGAGGAAATTAGAAAGCAGGAAGAGTTTGAAGCACTATTAGCCAGAAGGTTACCGAGCGGCAAAGGTAAGTATAAAGGAAAACTGTAAGGAAGTTAAGTAGCGGAAACAACTTCGTACACTAACCTTGAGAGGAGGGTAATGCAAAACTTTTTCAGATCATTACAACAGTTACAGAAAATAGAAATAGATATAATAGAAATCATACCACAACACAATGATTTACGTGGGGAAAACCCTTTTGGGAGAAAAACCCCACCCTCCAAAAGCAGCTCAATATTTTATTCAGCAATCAAAAATAGATTACAACATACTTGCAAAGCAAGCTCTTCATAGGAGTACAACTAATTAGAGATTCAGAGGCAACTCAATAGCCATAAGACTCTTACACACAACCTCTATCTCACACACCTCATAAATAGGAGATACAATACAGGAAACCGTCAAACGGTATTACAAAACCATGGGCTAAAACCACCCAATAAGGTGTAGCCGACCTTATCTCCCTTCTAGATGCCCTATGACATGTTAAAGCACACATCAACATGTGTCGCTCCCCTTTACAGCTCATTTATGTATCCGATACAAATTATTTTTCCTATTTCAGGAGTACAAACTTTCGGAGGCCATAACTTGAGAACCGGGTGTCCGATTGACGAACCGTTTGAAGCACCGGAAAGCTCGCGAAGTGCTCTATCACCTCGTAACCCGCTTTGCTAGTTATGGCCACTTTTCAGGGCGTTTTGGAGCCTCTAATGTCCCCAAAATTAAGTTTAAATATTTTATTGCACCCCTCCAAGATGAAAACATTAATATCTTCAAAACTAGCTGTGACCTTGCGACGCAACTTTACCGGAATGCTTATCTAACCAACCAGAAGCTTTAGGGAGAGTTTTGCACCATTTCATGCTCAAATGAAAACTTACTATAAATAGTAACCTCGCATAAATGCAAGGTTGAGACACCATTTTTCCCAACAAATCTCCCACTTGTCGAACACCTTGCAAGAGCGGAAGGGAATGTCAACACAATGAATCAATTGCTAGGGGCCATAAGGCCCATAGACTCTGAACACCATCTGAACTTCTCTGTGCTCACAGCCTTTGTTAAAGCATCTGCAACATTCATCAAAGTTTCCACCTTAACCAGCTTCACCCTACCATCTTCGACCATATCTCTAACAAAATGATACTGAACATCAATATGTTTGGTCCGGGCATGAAATGTCAGGTTCTTAGCTAGGCTAATTGCACTCTGACTGTCATAGTAAACTGTCACTGTACCTTGTTTTATTCCAATATCCGAACACAGTCTCTTAAGCCAAATGGCCTCTTTACAAGCATGAGTAGCTGCCATATACTCTGCTTCAGTAGTGGATAAAGCAACCACAGCCTGTCGCTTACTCATCCAACTAATTGCACCACCAAACAAAGTAAACACATAAGCATTGGTGGATCTTCTACTATCAATATCACCTGCCCAATCTAAATCCACATAACCATGGATATCAAGGGAAGTCATGTCTCCAACTAAATTACCATGATAACACAAAGAATACTCTGAAGTACCCTTCAAATATCTGAAGACCCTTTTGACTGCATCCCAATGAACTCTACCAGGATTAGACATATATCTAGAAAGTACTCCCACTGCTTGGGCAATATCTGGTCTAGTACAAACCATAGCATACATCAAGCTTCCAACCGCACTCTGGTAAGGCACTCTTCTCATGTCTTCCATCTCCAATGGGGATGTAGGACAATCTGAAACAGATAGTTTCGTTCCAACTGTAAAAGGAACACTCAATGGTCTACAATTCTGCATGTTGAACCTCTGTAATACTGAATTCACATACTTACTCTGGCCTAGCCATAGCTTTCTATTCACCCTATCTCTTCTAATTTCCATCCCAAGAATGTGCTTTGCTGCACCAAGATCTTTCATTTCAAATTTAGCAGCGAGCTGAGACTTCAGTTCTGAAATCATACCTTTCCCTTTACCAATGAATAACATATCATCAACATACAATGCAATGAATAAGAAATGATCACCATAAGATTTATAATAAACACAGTGATCTGATTTAGAACATTCAAATCCCAAACTCAACACATATGTATCAAATTTCTGGTACCACATCCTAGGACTTTGTTTGAGACCATACAAAGATTTCTTCAATTTATAGACCAAATTACTTTTGCCTTTCACCACATAGTGCTTCGGCTGTGTCATATAAATATCTTCTTCCAAATCACCATGAAGGAAAGAGGTTTTCACATCCATTTGCTCAACCTCTAAATCATAAGCAGTAGCAATAGAAAGCAAAAATCTAATGGACGTCATTTTTGCAATAGGAGAAAATATCTCACCGTAATCAACACCCTCAACCTGAGAGTAGCCTTTTGCAACCAACCTTTCTTTATACTTCTCAATGCTTCCATCTGAACCAATCTTTTTCTTGAACACCCATTTACAACCAACAGGTTTTCATCCTTTAGGCAATGGTACAAGATCCCATGTATCATTCTTTTTCAAAACTGCCATTTCTTCCTCCATTGCAATCTTCCAGGATTCTACATCATTCATACCTAATGCCTCTTCTACAGATTTCGGTTCATCCACACTAGTATTCAGAGAAAAAATACATCTCCAATCATTAGGTGAATACCTTTCAGGTGGTTGTCTATGTCTTGTAGACCTTCGAACAAGCTGAGTTGGAGGTTCTTCCTCCTCTTCTGAAGATTCAGAGCTAGACGAGCTCTCCTCAACTTCTTGCCTATCTAGGGGTCTCGATTCAACTCTTTCAGGTGTAGAAGGAAGTTGAATCACATCTTCTTTTTTAGTCTGTTCTGGCTGCAATGTAACAGAAGGAGACTTAATTTCTCTAAAAATAACACTTCTACTGTGAATTACCTTTTGTGCAACAGGGTCCCAAAGCTTGTATCCTTTCACACCATAACTATACCCGATGAAGATACATTTCACAGCCTTGTTCTCCAACTTTGTTCGCTTCTCCTTTGGCACATGTCCATATGCCTCGCAACCAAAAACTCTAAGATGTCTCAATGAAGGCTTATGACCTGACCATGCTTCCATAGGCGTTTTATCAATAAGAGCTGATGTAGGAGACCTGTTAATTAGGTAGCAAGCAGTGGCAACAGCTTCAGCCCAAAACTTTTGTTCGAGACCAGCACCACTCAACATACTCCTAGCCTTCTCCATCAGTGTCCTATTCATTCTTTCTGCAACTCCATTCTGCTGTGGAGAATACGGAGTTGTCTTCTGCCTATTAATTCCATAGTCTTTACAGAATCTATCAAAATCATTAGAGCAAAACTCACCACCATTATCAGTTCTCAAACATTTTATTTTCTTTCCAGTCTGCAACTCAACCATTGCTTTAAATTCTTTAAAATGACTAAAAACTTCAGATTTACTCTTTAGAAAAAAAACCCATGTCCTTCTACTAAAATCATCAATAAATGAAACATAATATGTGGATTTTCCAATCGAAGAGACATCTACTGGACCAACCACATCAGAATGGATAAGATCCAAAACACCACAAGTTTTATGAGAACTCGAGTAAAACTGAACGCGGTTTTGTTTTCCATAAATGCAATGCTCACAGAAATCAAAGTCAAGATTATAGTCATTCAAACCTTCAACAAGGTTTTTATTTTTCAAGGTCCTTAGACCCTTTTCTCCAATGTGGCCAAGTCTCTGGTGCCATAACATAGTCTTCTCTGCAGGTAACTTTGCTTCAGATGAAAGAGCACCCTTAGGTACCCAAAAACCATTTCCATTTGCTGAAGGTGAAACCTTCAAATCTTCTAGTGAAGTATCCGCAGATTTGCTTTTTACAGAAGTGCTATTACATTCAATAGTGTACGCTTCAAGCTTATACAAAGTGCCAAACCTGACACCTCTAGCAACTACCATAGCACCCTTAATCATCTTACATCCTGCTTCAGAAAAGACTACCTGCACACCCGCATCTATCAGTTTTCTCATAGATAACAGGTTTCATTTTAATCCAGGGATATGCAGCACACCATTAATCCTTTTTATTCTACCATCAGAAAACCTGATTCTAACTTTACCTCGACCAACAATGTCTAGATGTGAATCATCACCCAAGTACACCTTACCTCCATTAAATCCTTCATATTTAGAAAACCAATCTCTATTGGAAGTCATATGAAAAGATGCACCTGAGTCAATTAGCCAGGCATCATTACCTGCATGAGTCGCCAAAGCCGCAATAAATGCATCGCCATCTTCCTTGTCGGACTCAGAATCAGAATCGAACTTTTTCTTTTTCTTCTTCTTCTTTTCTTCTTTGCAGTCCTTACGGATGTGACCCGGTTTACCGCAGTTCTAGCAAATGACTTTGGACTTTCCAGGAGATTTCGATCTCCCTTTGGATTTGGCCTTGTCGCGCTTCTCATTCTTCTTGCCTTTCTCCTTAGGTCTTCCACGAACGGTTAGGGCTTCCTTTGAACTGATGGATACCTTCCTTCGCATCTCTTCACCGAGTAGGGCACCCACCACGTCTTCATATTTCAAAACAACAGAAGTACTACCGATAGCCATAACAAGAGAATCCCACGAATTAGGCAAAGAACAAAGCAAGATCTGACATTTCTCCTCCTCGTCCATCTTAACACCGACGGATACTAATTGAGCCACCAACATATTGAATGCTTCCAGGTGGTCTGCAATTCATCCACCCTCTTCCATCTTCAAGGAATACAATTTCTTTCTTAAGAAAATTTGATTTAATAAAGATTTCACTTGATACATCTCACCAACCTTAGTCCATAGCTTCTTTGCAGAGTTCTCTTCATGGACATTGATTAGAACAGAGTCTGCCAGGCACAGTCTGATTAGACATTCGCATCAACAGCATCCCAAAGATCTCGATCTATTAGCAAATCTTCCATCTTCAGCTTCCACATCTCAAAATTACTTCCATTAAATTTCTCCACCTCTATTCTCCCTGACGAACTCGCCATCTAAATATTCCTGCAACAAGATCAAAAAGTGTCTTCTGCACAAGCTCCCACTCAAATCTGGATTAGTTCCAAAAACCCAACTGCCCACAATTGAAACCAAAGGTGATCAGGCTCTCATACCACTTGTAAGGAAGTTAAGTACCAGAAACAACTTCCTACACTAACCTTGAGAGGAGGGTAATGCAAAACTTTTTTAGATCATTACAACAGTTACAGAAAATAGAAATAGATATAATAGCAATCATACCACAACACAATGATTTACGTGGGGAAAACCCTTTCGGGAGAAAAACCCCACCCTCCAAAAGCAGCTCAATATTTTATTCAGCAATCAAAAATAGATTACAACATACTTCAGAGCAAGCTCTTCGCAGGAGTACAACTAATCAGAGATTCAGAGGCAACTCAATAGCCATAAGACTCTTACACACAACCTCTATCTCACACCCCTCATAAATAGGAGATACAATATAGGAAACCGTCAAACGGTATTACAAAACCATGGGCTAAAACCACCCAATAAGGTGTAGCCGACCTTATCTCCCTTCTAGATGCCCTATGACATGTTAAAGCACACATCAACATGTGTCGCTCCCCTTTACAGCTCATTTATGTATCCGATACAAATTATTTTTCCTATTTCAGGAGTACAAACTTCCGGAGGCCATAACTTGAGAACCGGGTGTCCGATTGACAAACCGTTTGAAGCGCCGGAAAGATCACGAAGTGCTCTATTACCTCGTAACTCGCTTTGCCAGTTACGGACACTTTTCAGGGCATTTTGGAGCCTCTAAAGTCCCCAAAATTAAGTTTAAATATTTTATTGCACCCCTCCAAGACGAAAACATTAATATCTTCAAAACTAGCTGTGACCTTGCGATGCAACTTTACTGGAATGCTTATCTAACCAACTAGAACCTTTAGGGAGAGTTTCGCACCATTTCGTGCTCAAATGAAAACTTACTATAAATAGTAACCTCGCATAAATGCAAGGTTGAGACACCATTTTTCCCAAAAAAAAGTACCTTTGAAATGTTTTAATTGTGATAAGATAGGACATATGACTTCTAACTATCCTGAAAAAGATTCTACTAAAAAGAGAGATTACCAAGATGACAGATAGAAAGACAATCATTACAGAGGACACCAAGACTTCAGAAGAAGAGATAGAAAGTCATGCTTAATAGCCGATGAGGAATCCAATGCTGATAAATCATATGAAACTGATACAAAGGAAGTAGTTTATGTGTCTATCAAAGATGGATTAGATGAAGAAAGGTATGAGGAAAAAGCCCTAATATCTCACATAAACACTAATGATTCTTGGATCATAGATAGTGGATGCTCACATCATATGACAGGTGATAAACACAAGTTTGTTATGTTAGAAGATTATGATGGAGGCTATGTTAGATTTGGTAATGATGCACCATGTCCAATGAAAGGTAAAGGATCTATAACACTTCTTGACAATGCAAGATGCAATGATGTTTATTGGGTTGAAGGTTTGAAATACAATTTGTTGAGTGCAGCACAGCTAAACAATACAAGTTACCAAATAGAATTTCAGAAAGGAGTTGTCAAAGGTCATGACAAGAATGGAAAGTTAGCTACTACCGAGACACAAACAAAAGGTAACACATTTCACGTTGACTCAACTCGGAACAAGTTTCTGTATGCAAAGATAGATGATACCTGGTTATGGTATAAAAGGTTTTGTCATGTAAATTTTGATAATCTGATCAAAATAAGTAAGAAGCACTGAGTAAGAGGTCTACCGACTCTTGAAAAACCTAAGAATGCTATGTGTCAAGGATGCCAGATGGGTAAGATGACAAGATCAAGCTTTACAAGTAAGTCTTACACATCTAACGGAATTTCAGATCTTGTGCACACTGATCTTTGGGGTCCTATGAAAATTCAAAGTCATTATGCTGATAAATATTTCATATTATTTGTGGATGACTATTCAAGGATGATGTCAGTAATGTTTTTAAAAGAAAAATCAGAAGCTTTTCAAATGTTTAAATGGTACAAGGCAAGAGTTGAAAATGAAATAGGAAGACAACTGAAATGTCTTATATTAGATAGAGGAGGAGAGTTCACATCTGATGAGTTCAACTTATTCTGCAATGATCATGGTATTAAAAGATAAGTCTCTGCATCGAGAACTCCATAGCAGAATGGAATAGCTGAGAGAAGAAATAGATCTATTGTGGATTGCACTAGAACACTGATGATTGAAAAGAAAATGCCACAAATATTTTGGAGAGAAGCAATAAGAATAGCAGTTTTCACCCTGAACCGAGTACAACTGAAGAAAGGTACTTTGAAGACACCATATGAAATCTGGTATGACAAGATACCTAATGTAAATTATTTTAAATTCTTTGGAAGTAGATGCTATGTACACAAAGATGATAGAAATGACAAGTTTGATCAGTAAAGTGAAGAAGGAACATTTCTAGGCTATTCTTCTAGAAGCAAAGCATTTAAATGTCAAATCAAATCATCTAACAATATAGTAGAATGTGCAAATGTGAAATTGATGAATTTGTAAAAAGAAATGATGAAGGAAATTCCAAGGAACCAGAAGATTATGATGAATTTGTCTATGTTCAACCGACAAGTCTACCGAGAAAACTGTTGAAGAAAATGTAGAGAATATCCAGTTACTGAGTGATGAAGAAGATCATACAGAGCCTACCGAGCCTGTATTAGCCAAGTATGTCAGAAGACATCATGCACCAAGTCAGATTATAGGAGATAAGGATGATCCAGTGATGACAAGGAACAAACTGAGATAGAACACATGTTTGATATCTGAATTTGAACTGAGAATAGTGAAAGAGGCATTTAACAATGAAGATTGGATAAATTCTATGATAGAAGAGATTGATCAAATCAAGAAGAATGACACATGGACACTAATCCCAAGACCAAAGGACAAAAATGTAATCGATACAAAGTGGATTTTTAGAAACAAGCTAAATGAAAAAAGAGAGGTCATTCGAAATAAAGCAAGACTAGTTTGCAAAGGTTAAGCTTAAGAAGAAGGAATTGATTATGGTGAAACTTTTGCACCTGTGGCTAGACTTGAAGGAGTAAGAACATTGTTGGCATATGCTGCTTTCAAAAACTTCAAGGTATATCAAATGGATGTCAAATCTGCATTTCTGAATGTAATATTAGAAGAAGAAGTTTTTATTGAACAACCTGAAGGATTTGTTGAAGACAATAATAAAGATCTGGTATGTAAATTGAATAAAGCATTATATGGTCTGAAACAAGCACCTAGAGCATGGTATGAAAGATTGCACTCTTATTTGATTAAGATTGGTTTTATAAGGACAAGTGAGAATAGCAATATATACATGATGAATGATGAAAATGGAATACTGATCTCAGCTATATTTGTTGATGATATTATATTTTGTGGAAATGACTCTCTATGTAAGAACTTTGGAAATGAAATGAGCAAAGAATTTGAGATGTTATTAATTAGTGAGATAAAGTATTTTACAGGTTTACAGATACTGCAAATGAAAAATGATATTTTCATTACTCAATCCAAGTACATAAAGGAAATCTTGAAGAAATTTGGAATGGAGGATTCAAAACTAGTAAGTACTCCAATGACTACCAACTGTAAACTATCAAAGAATGATGAATCTGCATCTGTAAAGTGTCTCATCAATAGATGTAGATTCATCAAAGAAGGAAGAAATTATGTTTTAGTTATTTACTTTTTGGCATTGTTGTCAAAGGGCGAGAAGACTAATATAAAGGAGAGAAGACTATTTGAAAAGACTGAAGAAAATAGGAGAAGTCTAATGTATGGGGGAGAAAATATGTTGACAGCAACAGAGAATTTCAGCATTTTAGAATCATAGCAATCCGAATCATTTTAAGGTCAAATCAATTGGTTTTGCCATCAATGCCAAAGGGGGAGATTGTTAGCATTTGGCATTATAACAGACAATGGAAGATTGTTGGCATTTCAATAAGGATATTGAGAAGGTTCTTGATGATTATGGATATAACTGATTAAGGATGTTTACTGTCTTGATATTATTATTTTTTCATTGATGTCAAGAAATTGATTTTCTAATTCAGTATGATGTTGCCATACCTTGAGAGGTATGATTTAAAGAGTATAAAGATGTTGATAAAAGACACAGAAAGAATATGATCAATAAGGGGATGAATAAGGTATTCAATGGGCAACTATTACCGAGTCAGACAATGATGAGATCATGATGTTTAGATTGTTTTGACATCATACATATGTTGTAAATTGTAAGGTTAATACTATACTATGTTATCGAACAAAGAACCTAGTCGGTAAACCCTAAGGTTATTGCTATCAGTTAATGGAGGTAGAATGTCTACCAAGTGAAGTTTAGTATTTATCGAGTTGTAACCGAGCTATAACATAATACATTAAATGGTTACATGTCTTAATTAATGAAGGAAGTTGATGAGCTGGAATTAATTAGATGATTGGTATGCCGTGCATAAAGTTTGTTAATGAATCTATGACAAATGAAAATTGGCATGAAGATCTACAACTCAGATTGAACCGCACTACCCTATAACAAGTTCCAAGAAATGTATGCAAGTTCCTAGGTAGGGTAAAACGTTTTTTTGATCGAATGATACATTGAACCTGGACAAGATTGATGATCTAATGGCTATGATTGATCATGGGAAATGTGATCAAGGAGATTAAGTGGTTAGCTAATTGTTTATAAATAGGGAACTATTGATAAACAATGTATGTGGGCAAATGTATGCACAAGGATGCTACATAGTGATTATTGAGCACAGAAGCTTGAAGACTTGTTTGAATAACAAAGTATACAAGGCCAACAGATGGACAAGATTAGTTCTATGTCTAGATTGTATTGAGCAAATAAGAATCTACTTTAGCATTTTAGATGTGAAGTTGCAGATAGATTTTTATTACTGTTATTTTGTAAAAGGGACAGAAAATCTCTTAACCGAGTGGACTTAACAATCTTATTTGTAAAACCCTTTAGCAAGGTGACATTCTAATTGAGTGTTTGAAATCCTTTAACAAGGTCACTTCTAACAAGGTGAAGATCCTAACATATCTGAGGGAAATCTCTTAACCGGGTCACATCTAGCAATGTGTTTGTAATCTTTAATAGGATTTTCTTTTAACCGAGCATACTCTAGAAGAGTATATTTCTTAGTGGGTCTAAAATCCCATAGTGGTTTTTCCCTATTTGGGTTTCCATGTTAAATCTGGTGTTATGAGGTTTATGATGTTTATATGCTTTTGAGTTTGTATGTTTAGCAGTTTTGGTTATATTACTGAAGTATATGTTACCGAGGTTGAATCTGATGTTTTTATGGAAGATTAAGCTTGTATGTTTAACCCCCCCCCTCTCATCTTGTTGGACTGTACTTACATTAAGTATCAGAACTATCACAAATGTCCTTGACAAAGACTAAACATTATGAACGTTAAACTTACAGTCAATTAGATAACTAGAGTAGTTATTTTTTCCCTTTTAAAAGAGAACCATGTATAATAATAATTATCTAGAAGACAGTAACAAATCTCTCACTCCCTTACAATAATATTTATTTAATAGGGAGCCTGCATCATGGGCATGAGGAGAGTCATGGGAAAGAAGGGTTGCACGATGGGTGTATTTAGTAAGGAATGATTATCGCTCATAATGGGTTTATAAAAAAGGAGGTTGGGTAGATAAATGCTTTAAGAAACATCAATAGGTTAGACAAAACCCAGAGCCAAATATTTTAATCTCGACAACCAAGGCCCCAAAACCCTAAAAATGAATGGTAGATGGTAAAATCTAGATGGACCAAAAGAAGGGAGAAACTAGCTCTGAAAGCACTAATTTTGCATCATTTGAATACTAGGCCATGTGTTGCACCTAGGGCTTCTTCCTGGCTTGCTACTAATATTAAGAACAAAGGGTAAAAGATTCCAAAATAAAATGAGGAGAGGACCATGAGATCGTGGAGGCCAAAAATTAAGTCTAGCAAGGAAAACACACAATAAGAAAGAAATGGAATGATCCTGCAATGGGGGTTAATAGGATGGCCATTGGAAAAAAACACAAGAACCAACATTCAAAGCTTCAGGATGCACTCAAACATCCAGAAAAAAGGAAAGTTGAAAGAAGCATATGAACTCCATTAAAAAAAGGAAAATATGAAACAGTTTTTCAAACAGTTTCGACAACCATTTAAAAAAGTCTAGAAAAAAAGGAACTTAGGAAGCAAGCTATTTGTAATCTCATTGGAAATAAGATTGGTAGTTGTAAACATATTAAATGAGATTGCTCTGATAGTCAAATGAGCTAGAGACAAATTGGGGGAAGGAGATTCAGAGGATATATGAAATGGTGGAAGGAGAAATACCCAAATAAGGTATGCATTCGATCTCTACAAAAAAGATGTTTTCTTATAAAATTCATAGATATTTACTTAAAGCATGAAATTCTAAATGGTATCCCTAGATTTTATAAAGGTACTAGTTTTGTTAAAATAAATTGGGTGCCAAATTTTGACACAAGTAGCTTCATGACTAATAAAGCACTAAAATGGTTTATACTAGAGGGGTTGCTAGCATAGTATTGGGGTGAAAGAGTAATCATCAAAATAGGAGATGCTTTGGGTTCATTCATAGGAGTAGATGAAGAAGCAATCTCTTTGTAATACCATCAAAAATAACATTGAGAAAAATAGATAGATTAAAGGAGATTGTGTTGATAGTTAAATGGGGCAAAGACAAATTAGGGAAGGAGATTCAAAGAATATAATTGTTATCTCCTATAAATGCACCCTATGTAAAGTAAAAAAACTAAGCTTTCTGGAGAAATATGGGATCAATCCAAGATTGTGATTCACCTATAACTAGATTGAACCTCTAGATAAGGTCAGCTCCTAGCTAGTTCTATTTTATTATCACTTATACTAACAACTTGCAAAGGTAAAGGGTAAGGAAGAATGTGAACTTAGAAGCTTAAAACTTATAAAATAAAGGAGTGATGCACCTAAATACAAAGCAAAACCTGTAGAACAACTTGTATACACAAGGCAATCAACAACAAGTTGATATACACAACTCAATAAAGATATGTATTTGCATCAATATTTTGCAAGAAGGCAACTATGCATGTGTATTTTGAAGGAAAGAAACTTTCACAACTCTAAACACCTACAAATTAACTTAGCTTACAACCTATAACTACATATACTTTTTTGTCTAAAGATGCAAAAAAGGAGACACAATAACTAGGAATGAAGAAATTCATAAGTTAAGGGATCAATCACTCAAAAACACATACAATAACACAAAAATTTGAGAAGGTAAAATAGCTTATCTTATTGATTTCCAAGGTTCCCACTATAATACATGGCCAAAAGAGTTACATAAAAATGACAAAATCTGCAGAAGGACTTCAAGAGTCACTAGGCATGTATTGCATAATCAGAACTACTTATAAAATGAGTCACATAAGTGACTATATTGAACTCTAACTAAAAATCCACCAAAATAGGACCTAAAAGCTCCATGTGTCGGATATACTCTTCCACAATAAAATATAGCCCCTCAATCTCCATGAAATGAGCCCATAACATATGGAAAAGTCATGTAAGACTAACTCCATCACAAAGAGTTACAAAATAAACCTCAAAATGCTCAATACTTGGTCAAAAGGCCCAAATTTCCTCCAACAAAAAATGAAACATCCCCTAGATTCTCTCCATATGTGTGTAACCAACTCATAAATACTCGTATATGCTCTCAAATGCGCCAAGTCACCCTTCATTTGAATTTAAGAATAAAAAAATGACTTAAAAGGTTTATAAACACCTTAAAGTGAATTGCTTTACAATGAATATTATGCAAAAAAATAAATTCAATTAGGAGTCAAAAGCATGTATATGTGTTGTATACTCAGTCTTCCTTCATAAGTTTAAACTCAACTCCTAGGGTGACTTGGCACTTTTCATTAATCTTATTCTTATCTCCCCACCTTGACTTGGCATCATTGTAACACTTGCCATCATTTTTATCAATAACATCTTTTATTCTTAACGATACTATGCAAGGTAAACACAATACCTACGGGGAACTTGAGAAGTAATTTTTAAAAAGAAAAAAGAACAAAAGTCTATCGGCATACTTTAGGGTAAATGTAACCCTCAGTTGAGGTATTTTCATTTCATTTGTTCTATTCATTTTTTGTTATCTAATGGTGGCCAACATAAGGTTTTGAAACCCTAGCCGACGCCCTATGTATGGCCATGATGAGGGTCTCTACTCTTTCTGGGATAGGATGGAGAATTTTCTTGTAGATCTTGTCACTCTCTTCTGGTCGAATAGGTAAGTCTCTGACTACAATGAGTACCAACACTACAATAGCTTTAATATATATATACATATTTGACTGTCCATTTTGATTCTTGTTTAAACTCGAAAATCATTGAGTTCATTAAAAAAATGCAATCATTTTCTGCTAGCTTTTTGTGATGTATATCAAAAATATTCATGAAATTTTTATTCACTACCAGTGATAGAATGGGTTCTCTATTTATCATGAGCCGCAACCCTCTTTTCTTTGCATAATTTAATGGTATTTTAGGTGGGTTTTGGAGCTCAAAATGTAGATTTACTAGGTATTGTGCTCTTTTCCTCTTTGATGAGATTATGTCTACTTTGTGTATCTTCATGGTACTGTGATACCATTCTTTAGAGACTGCACTATGGTTGTATGTGATAGTTATTTTTGTATGTTTCTAACAGATGCTTATGTGTTGACCATACTAGGTATACTGAAGCATGTTTGTTGTATTTTTTTTTTAGAGTTATCACTGTTGTCCTTTGGTAACTTGTGTCTATCATTGTAGACCTGCAGTGATTAAATGTGAGCATCACCCTACACCCAACTCATAGTGATTGATGTCATTATCTTCATTTTGTACTTCTACCCTTGATATTGTTCTAGATTACTTAAAGCTATGATCTGAATTCTTTTCATAACCCTACAGGGGCTGTATCTGTAATTACTTAGGATTACAGTTTTATTTCTCACTATTGATAATGCTTTGTGATAGTTAGAATGACCGTTCTCTTCATTTAGCAGACCCTATAGTTTATGACTATCTGTCATATTCATAATGCCCTCTTCATTGCAAAAACTTCATATTTCTTTTAAGACTGCTCATCACTTGAACTGTGAACTATTCCCATTATGATCTTGAGGTTTATAATGCATAAGGCCTTGAATGCTTAGTGACGCAAATTGTATTTTCTTAGATAGTCATTTTCTTTTTGGAGTTATTTCTTTGAAGACTATGACAATGAAATTATCTTGGAATACCATCTTTAAATGGTTGCATTATGCACATTGTTTAATGATGGTTACCCTCTTATATTGAGATTTAAAGGAAAGGTTAGCACTAGTGTCTTAGACCTATAGATGTCAGTTTTCTCATATAGACCCTTTATTTCCTTTTCTTCCATGGCTTGGTCTCATTGATCCCCAAGTTGTCCATTGATGCCTTCATGGTCATCTAAAAATGAATCTATGCATTAAGTGCTCTCTGTGTTTTCATTGATTGTTGATAAAGATTACAAATTTGTCACAAACTCTTGCTTGTAGGCTACAAATATGCCCCTTTTGTCCCCTATGTATGACTGCTAATTGTGGGACAATCATTTGATCACTGTATACTCTTCTTGTGTACATATTAACCACAAAAAATATTTTCTCTATCAAGTTGATAACCTCACCAACCTAGCATGTCCCAACACTTATTATCAAATTTTCAATAATGATTGTCACATAACCCAACTCATGCACCTTTCACTATCAGAACTATAAAACTCTATTATATTTTTAGAGAGTATGACCTTTCATTACTGTACTTTTCCATGATACCATGTTATGTGCTAGCCTCTTCAATAAGCTCAAATTCTATTCACTGTCACTACCTGACATTCATTGCTGACTGATACACTCATATAGATCATGATTGATGTTATGAAATCACTGTAACAAAGATTCTTGTTATTAAATCCTATAGCTATCTCTTGATTATCTTAACACAAATGATTGAATTGGCCATAGCATTATGATTGTGAATCAATCACAACTCTTTCACTTTGATTGTACTATGTCTTAATACAATCTCTTTCTCTATGATTCCTTCTTTGAATATAAATATGCTTACAATCTACGAGGTTACTGAACATTGTCTTTGATATCTTATTTTAATGCACTTGATGATTTATCATGCTATTATTCTCATCTCTTGAATCAACATGTTGGGCTCAATCCTTATGCGAGCCACATTTTACCACACATGCTTAAATAAACATGATTGCACCTGTTACTACACACGAAACAAACCAGTTAGAATAATAAATGCACATAGTGGATAGCTTATATATGTATGGGTAAATGTTCATGTTTAGTGTGTAACCTTTAATTTCTTCGAACCTTGTTCTAACTCATTATTCACACTCTATGCAGGAAACATGAAACCTTGAGACGTAGGGAAGCTAGGAGAAGTGAGCCAACACCATCAGTAGTAGAGCAGACCAATAGTACCAGTCATTTAGGCAATGAGTGGTTACCTCTTTTACATGTTCTTCTTTTCAATGTTTACTCATTCATGTATAAATGATCCTTATATGCATTTATTTGAGAAAAGTCAGTCTCATGACTTGTTGTGTGAGACATGTATTTTATCATCTTCAATAAAGATTACATTTCTTCAAAAAGACTTATTCAATCATTTTATGCTTCATAAATTTATATCAATGAAATGATTTTATTTTTTAATCTTTTTTTTTTCTGTAATCACTTAAGGTTATTTCATTGGCGTACATCAGTGCAATATAGAGAGGTTATAAACTATATCGTTTTATTGAAAAAATTGGTGGCTCTACTTGATTGAGCCTGTAGGTGAAAATATCGTAATAATAATCAAATTGTGCAAGGAGAAATACCCAAATAATGTATGCATTCAACCTCTACAAAAAGGCCACTTTCTTATAGAATGCATAGATATGCACTTAAAGCATGAAATTCTAAATGGTAGTCCTAGCTTTTATAAGGGTACTAGTTTTTCTGGAACAAATTGGTTCCGAAATTTTGACCTAGGTAGCTTTAGGACTAATAAAACCCTAAAATGGTTCATATTGGAGGGCTAACTAGCAGAATATTGGGGTTTAAGCAATCATGAGATTAGGAGATTCTTTAGGTTCAATCATAGGAGCAAATGAAGAAGCAAGCTAGTTATAATGTCATCAAAAATAACATCAGGAGCAATAGATAGATTAAAGGAGACTGCGTTTATAGTCAAATGGGGGGGGAGATGAATTCGGGTTACGAGATTCAAAATATAATCAAATGATGGAAGGAGAAATACCCAAATAAAGTATGCATTCAACCTCTACAAAAAGGTTGCTTTCTTATAGAATACATAGATATGTACTTAAAGCATGAAATTCTAAATGGTAGCCCTAGCTTTTATAAAGGTAAGAGTTTTTCTAAAACAAATTGGGTCCCAAATTTTAACCCAAATAGTTGCAAGGCTAATAAAACCCTTAAATAGTTCGTATTGGAGGGCTTACCGACAAAATATTAGGGTGAAAGAGAAATCATGATAATAGGAGATACTTTGGGTTCATTCATAGGAGTAGATAAAGAAGCAAGCTATTTGTAATATTATTAGAAATAACATTGGCAGCAATAGACATATTAAAGGAGATTGCACTGATAGTCAAATGGGGTGAAGACGAATTGGGGGAAGGAGATTCAAATGATATAATCAAATGGTGGAAGGAGAAATACCCAGATAAGGTAAGCATTCAACCTCTACAAGAAGGTTTATTTCTTATAGAGTGCATAGATCTGTACATAAAGTGTGAAATTCTAAATCATAGCCCTAGCTTCTATAAAGGTACTAGTTTTGCTAAAATAAATTGGGTCCCAAATTTTGACCCAAGTCGATCCAAGACTAATAAAATTATAAAATGGTTCATACTGGAGAGATTAATGGTAGAATATTTGGGTGAAAGAGAAACCATGAGAATAGGAGATTCTTTGGATTCATTCATAGGAGTAGATGAATATTTTCTAAATGGAAAAGTAGTGGATGTACCCAATGTATGCGTGGAAATTGATGTGGATATGGGAACATATAATGAGTTAGGAATAATCACTGAAGGAAGCAAATGGAAACAATATATAAAAAAATCAAGATGAGAGTATTCCAAATAGGTTTCTCCATACGAAAAAAATGAAGGTGGGGCCTTCAGTAATAAGAGAGGAAGAACCAAGAGAAATACAAGAAGGAAAATGATAAGAATATGCAAACTCACAAAAATACAAATGGTCAGAATCCTTCTTAAAAGGAGAAGACAAGAGAACCATAGAATAAAACTGAAGGAGGCATCCCAAGAAGAGAGAATGGATTATGGAAACAATAACACCCCATTAAGGAAAGACAACGAAAAGGAGATTAATTTGGTGGTTCTATTAAAAGATGCAAAGGATTTAAGACATATAATATACCAACAGTTAGAAATAGTAAGGAGTGAAGTCAATCGAAGAAATAATGAATCGTAATAGATACAAGATAAGGTAAATTATATAGAGAAAACCCATCTTAGGTAAGATGAGAATAGAAAAGGAAGAGAAGAAACAAATGAGGAGAGAGATACCGAAGAGGAGGATGATGAGGTTTATAATGTTGGGGAGGATATGGAGGCATAGAAGATCAAAGAAAGAATGCTCAAGCAAATCAATTCAAAGAACAAGAGCTGAAAAATACATGATAGGAAAGGAAGGAAAAAACAACCAATAAGTCTAAGCTAAATATATCAATTATTAAGGAGTGAGATAGGAGAAGTAGAGATAAATATAGCCTTGGGAAGGTGCTTAACCTTCCCCTGATGCAATGAAAATAATAACTTGGACTGGTACGACTATAAACACATGTAACAAATTCCTCTTGTTAAAGTGTCAAATAGAGTAGACAAATGTGGATGAATTCCTACTACAAGAAACCAAAATTTGAAAGGAGGAAAGTGCAAGAAGAATGAATAAATGGAGAAATAGAAAAGGTTACTTTGTTGATTCAGTGGTATAAAGTAAAAATTTAGAGGCTTCACAAATTCGCCACATGGAAGGGAGAAATCACTAAGTCACTTTTTACTTGGAGGACTTTACAATCAAAAGAGGGGTTTAATCTACTAGATCCAATCCTAAATGATACAAGGACTGAATACTGTTACAAGATAGGGTTGTCATTGCACAAAAAGATCAACCTGTCAATATTCAATACAACCACTAGAATTATAGAATCCACATGAGGCTGTTAAACTATGTCACGGATCCCCACAAAGGATGCTTGCCCATTGCCAACAATCCCCCTCCCAATGTCACTCGTCATGGCCTGTGTGATTTGAACCCATGACCTATTGAAATGTGGTGACTGATCAGCAAAGTACTGTACCCCGAGAAAAAAAAAAATTGCCCTAAAAAAGCATGTTATAAGTGGCTGGGATGCTTAAGGCATTGTAAGGTTGATGTACTATTTTTGCTGGATAATAAGAAAGATTGGACGGCTGTGTATGGTGGACGTAACCCATTCTGGGTGAACCACGTTAAATCTCTGTGTTATTTGTGTCCTATTTTATTTCTTTATCTTTTGTATTTAAATCTACATATAATTGTTAGTTCATATTTGCTTTGGATCTGCTTGAAACCCTAACAATTGGTATCAGAGCGAGGTTTTCTGTAAATTGGTAGGACTTTCAGATTCGAGTGGGAGCAATGGAGGATTCCAAATTCAAGGTCAAAAAGTTTAACGGCCAGAATTATCAGTTATGGAAAATGCAGATGGAGGATTACCTGTATCAAAAGGATTTGTGGCGGCCATTGGAAGGAAAGGCAAAGAAACCGACCACAATATCAGATGAAGAGTGGGACATTTTAGATAGAAAGGCACTAGGATCCATTCGATTGTGCCTTGCATCATCTGTAGCATTCAATATAACAGAAGCAAAAACGACTGTAGATTTGATGGCAACATTGGCTAAGCTGTATGAGAAACCCTCGGCTTCGAATAAGGTATTTCTTATGAAGTGTTTGTTTAATTTGAAAATGAGTGAGGGAGAATCTGTAGCGGAGCATTTAAATGAATTTAATACAATTACTAGTCAATTGTCTTCGGTAAAAAATTACCTTTGCAGAAGAGGTTAGGGCTCTCTTGATTTTATGTTCTTTGCCAGAAAGCTGGAATAGCTTGGTTATGGCTGTAAGTAACTCTGTCTCTGGTAAAAATACTTTGGTATTTGATGATATTGTTGGTGTTATCCTAAGCGAGGAAATGCGAAGGAAAAGCACAGGTGAGACTCCAACATCATCGGGTAGTGTTTTGAATGTGGAGAACAGAGGAAGATCAAAGGAAAGAGGAAAAGGCCTTGGGAATGAGAAGTCACGAGGGAAGTCAAAGAAAGGACGCTCTCAATCTAGAGGAAAGAAAGATTGCTGGTACTGCGGAAAGCCTGGTCATCTAAAGAAAGACTGTTGGTCTCAGAAAAACAAAGAAGGAGACAAAAATGAAAATGACAGTAAGGAAGCTAATATTGCAAGTAATACTTTACAAGATGCTTTAATCTTATGTTTGGATAATGTTAATGATTCCTGGGTAATAGATTCTGGGGCTTCATTTCATGCTACACCCCATAGAAAATATTTTCTAGATTATGTTCAAGGTGATTTTGGACAGGTATATTTGGGTGATGATGAGCCCTGTCAAATTGTTGGAAAAGGAAAGATAAAGATCAAGTTGCAGAATGGTAATGACTGGTTTCTGCAGGATGTAAGACATGTTCCTAATTTAAAAAGAAATTTAATTTCTGCAGGGCAACTAGGTAGTGAAGGTTGCATGGTTACCTTCTCAGACAATATGTGGAAGGTCACTAAAGGATCATTAGTAGTAGCTAAAGGTGCGAAGGTAGGCACATTATATCTGTGTACTGGTAACACTTACTCTACCTTAGCTGCTACAGATAAAGTTACTGCAGGGACAACAACAATAAATGTTGCAAGAACAGATTCGATAATGTGGCACCATAGGCTTGGGCACATGAGTGAGAAAGGGATGAAAATCCTTCACTCCAAAAATCTATTGCCAGGACTAAAGAAGATTGATTTAGAGTTCTGTGAAAACTGTGTTTATGGTAAACAGAAAAGAGTCAGATTTCTCAAGGTTGGGAAAGAGAAGAAGAGTGAGAAGTTAGAGCTTGTACATTCAGATGTATGGGGACCGGCTCAGGTATCATGTCTTGGTGGCTCTTGTTATTATGTTATTTTTATTGATGACTCAACCAGAAAAACATGGGTATATTTCCTAAAATAAAAATCAGATGTTTTTGAAACTTTTAAGAAATGGAAAGCTTTGGTTGAGAATGAGACAGGAAAAAAGTTGAAGTGTCTCAGATCAGATAATGGAGGTGAGTATTGCAGCAAAGCATTTGAAGATTATTGTTCCTTAAATGGGATTCGAAAGCAGAAGACAGTTCCAGGAACTCCACACGAAAATGGTGTGTCAGAGAGAATGAATAGGACCACCATGGAACATGCGAGGAGCATGAGATTGCATGCTGGATTGCCCTTACATTTTTGGGCAGATGTTGTACATACTGCTATCTATTTGATAAATAGAGGATCTTCAACCCCTTTGGATGGTGGTATTCTAGAGGAGGCATGGACTGGTAAAAAGGTAAATTATTCTTTTCTAAAAACTTTTGGTTGTGAAGCTTTTGTCCATGTTGATAAAGAAAACAGAACCAAGCTTGATGCTAAATCTCAGGAATGTACCTTCATTGGATATGGGATAGATGAATATGGCTATTGGTTATGGGATTTTGAAAATAAGAAAATAATTAGAAGTAGAGATGTTATATTCAATGAGAAGGTTATGTATAAAGAACAAATGCAGGAAAAGAAGCATGTACAGGACAAACAAGAATTTGTGGTGTTGGATGAGATTCCTGAAAAATGAAATGCCACAGGTACCTGATGCTCAGCAACAACAGATTGTCCCACAAACTCCTGCAAGTGTTAGACGTTCTACGAGGACAAGTAGACCCCCTAAAAGATTTTCTCCTTCTTTGTATTCTATTTTATTAACGGATTCTGGTGAACCAGAAGAATATGAAGAAGCAATGCAGGTGGATGCCAAACAATAGTGGCAACTAGGCATGAAAGAGGAGATGGACTCCTTGATGAAAAATAAGACTTGGGACTTAGTCCCTTTACCTGTAGAAAAAAGATCCTTGCCTAACAAATGGGTTTATCGGCTGAAGGAGGAGGAAGGAGGTCAGAAAAGATATAAGGCCAGACTTGTGGTAAAAGGTTTTGCATAGAAAAAGGGTATAGATTATAATGAAATATTTTCTCTAGTTGTAAAAATGACTTCAATTAGAACTGTACTTAGTCTTGTGGCTGCAGATGATTTACATCTTGAACAATTAGATGTCAAAACAGCTTTTCTCCATGGAGATTTGGAGGAGGAAATTTACATGTTGCAACCACAGGGATATGAGGTAAAAGGTAAGGAGAACTTGGTGTGCAGGTTGAAGAAAAGTCTGTATGGCCTAAAGCAAGCACCCCGACAATGGTATTTAAAATTTGATAGTTTCATGGCTGAACATGGTTATCATAGATGTCATTCTGATCATTGTGTATATTTTAAGAGATTTGATAATGGCAGTTATATTATCCTGTTGCTTTATGTTGATGACATGCTTGTTGCTGGGTCTAACATGCAACATATAAATGATCTTAAACATAAATTAGCCAGGTCATTTTCTATGAAGGATTTGGGTGTAGCTAAGGAAATTCTTGGTATGAGGATTACATGGGATGGGAAAAATAGAACCTTGAATTTGTCCCAAAGTGAGTATATAAAGAAGGTGTTGAAAAGATTTAACATGCAGGATGCAAAAGCAGTTAGTACACCTTTGGCTAGTCATTTCAAATTCACTAAGGAGATGTGCCCAAAGGCACAAGAAGAGGTTAATAAAATGTCTAACATCCCGTATTCATCAGCTGTTGGCAGTCTGATGTATGCAATGGTATGCACAAGGCCAGATATTGCACATGCAGTGGGAGTTGTGAGCAGGTTTATGAGTAATCCGGGTATGGAACATTGGAATGCTGTGAAATGGATTCTTCGGTATTTGAAAGGAACTACTACGAAGGCATTATGTTTCAAAGGATCTAATGCTGCTCTAAGTGGATTTGTTGACTCTGATCTGGTGGGTGATATTGATTCACGGAGGAGTACTACAGGGTATGTTTTTACTATAGGGGGAACTGCAGTCAGTTGAATTTCTAGGCTGCAAAAGGTTGTTGCACTTTCAACCACTGAAGTTGAGTATGTTGCTGCTATAGAAGCCAGCAAAGAGATGATTTGGTTGCAATGCTTTCTGAAGGAATTAGGTCAGACACAAGAGGATAGCCCATTGTATACTGATAGCCAGAGTGCCATTCATCTTGCGAAGAACTCTGCTTTTCATTCAAGGACAAAACACATTCAGCTCAGGTACCACTTCATCTGGACTCAGGTACCACTTCATCTGGACTCAGGTACCACTTCATCTGGACTATTTTGGAGGAGGGTCAGTTACGGCTTGAGAAGATTCACACAAGTGAGAATCCTGCCGATATGTTCACAAAGGCAGTTCCACAAGAGAAGCTGATTTCTTCATCAGTTTCTGTTGGTCTTCTTGATTAATAATTGTGGAATCTATACCAATCAAGTCCTAGTGTTTTATCTAGCGGATGTTGCATGTATAGTGGTGTCGTGTAGTATCAGTCTCCAAGTGGGAGACTGTTTGGTGTGGAGCCTGATCAGTCTCGAAGTGGGAGATTGTTGAAATGTGGTGACTGATCAGCAAAGTACTGTACCCCGAGAAAAGAAAAAAATTTGCCCTAAAAATGCATGTTATAAGCGGCTGGGATGCTTAAGGCATTGTAAGGTTGATTTACTATTTTTGTTGGATAATAAGAAAGATTGGACGGCTGTGTATGGTGGACGTAACCCATTCTGTGTGAACCACGTTAAATCTCTGTGTTATTTGTGTCTTGTTTTATTTCTTTATCTTTTGTATTTAAATCTGCACATAATTGTTAGTTCATATTTGCTTCGGATCTACTTGAAACCCTAACATGACCAAGCTCTGATTCCACTTATTACAAGCTAGGCTTGCCATTGCACCAAAATATTGACCTGTCAATACTTGATACAACAACTAGACTCATAGAATTCATAGGAGGCTTTTAAACCATGTTGCGAATCACTGCGAGGGATGCTGGCCTACTACCAACAAATACTAAGTAGATTGATATGTGTTTGGAATGTGTTTGACCCTCTTTCATAAGTTGAATAAGTAAAGTGCTAGGATTGAAGATAAAATAGGCGGAAATAGTGAGCTACAGATTCAGGATTCAGTCATGCACCTAGATCTGAGAATTTTGAGATAATTTGAAGCTGCTCTGGGAAATTTACCAAAAATATCAGCCTTGTGTGTTTGGACTAGGGCGCCCACCCTCTTAGTCATCCGAACTTTCTGCATGTCAAAAAGTGTTTTTCTGTCTTTGCAAATAAATCTTAATTCCAGAAGAACAATTGCGCACATGTTTCCTACACATAGAAAGAGAGGGAAATGTGTTGGGAATGGGGGTTTGCCTAATTTAAACCCCAATTTTGAATCAACCTTGAATGAAATATTGTAAATTATTTAAATAAATGATGGAAATGTATACCTTCAGAACTGCAATAGATGATGATGATACTTTGCATCCTAGAAATAATCACATATATTGTATGAAATCATGAACATGATAATGTTGGCAATTTGGAGGAATTGATTATGTGTTGCATTGATGTTTTCTCATTGATGTCAACACTAGTTGTTTTGTTGTCTACCAGCTTCTAATAGAGTGGTTGGATTTTGATGTTGATCTAGAGATTGGTCTCTGTATTGGTCCAGCTATTGGAATTGTCTTGGATTGGTTATTTATGTGTTTTTGATGTGTATCACACTAGTTGGTTAAGGATTTCATGATCTGGATGCTATCATTTGTTCTAATAAGCCTTGTGGTCACAGGTAAGGGTTTTATCGACAATGCTTTGATGAAGATCTTTTGATGAATCTGATCAGTGGTGTTGGTGCGTCTTCTAGAAGGTTATCGGGATGCTGATGGTTATCATGTAAGTTTTTAGTTGTTCATGGTGTTTCATTTGGCTTATGGTGACCTATTTTGGGTTTGGTATTATTCTGCTAGATTATGGACTAGTTTATGTAATGTGTTGGTTGATGCTCCCAACATGTCATCGATTGGATTTATTGTTTGGTTTATGTTGTTTCTATCTTAGGCCGACTTGGTTTATTATTGGTTTTTGGGATTATGTAACAGATCTATTATATTATCTTTTATTTGGACAACCTAATTGTTTAGGTCTTGGGTTAATATAAATATGATGTAAGATCTCTTTGTAGATTGATGGTCATGGGTTATAGGATTATCTGTGTGCGAATAAAGTTGTAATAATATGCAAAGGTTTTGGTCAATCATAGGTGATCAAATTGGTTTTGTGAAAGAGGTTCAAGACCTCCTGTATTGAGATTAACTAGAACTGTACTCAACCATAGGAGATGTTATTCTTACAGTTCACTAATCTTTCCGTATTGTAGTCTAGATTTATTTTTAATCAATAAGGCTCCATTTGTGATGAGCAGTGTTCTCTAGGTAGTTTTCCTTCTTGCATGTGCATGTCCCTCTTATTGTAATCACATACTTGCTGCAAAAGTATTATTTGACTATGGGTAGGTTTTCAACCATAGTTTTTCCTTTTACTGGGTTTTCCACATAAAAATCTTGGTGTTATGTGTTGTGGATAGTTGGCTAATTATTCTATGATTTATATTTATTCTTAATTGTTACATGTACTATTTCAGTATTTGGTTTATGCATTTCAGTAGAAGGTTTTGTGAGCTTAAAGTTTTATAATCTATTGATAACTGATTCACCACCCCTCTTAGTTGTCCATCGGTTATCCTAACAACTAGTATAAGAGCTTAGTCCTCTTTGCAGAAGCTTAACTGCTTAAGGAAGATCCTATGGCAACTAATAATTCAACTACATCTATTTCCTAAAGAGAAACCTCTAAGCTTGATTTGACAAATTATAGAGTATGGAAGATTCAGATGGAGACTCATTTGAGATGTATTGGGAAAGAAATTTGGGAGATCATGGAGAAAGTCTATACTCCTCATAATCAAACATCTAGCAATCCTCCTTTGAAAAACTTGGATAAGGACATTTAAAATGATTGTAGAGAAAGAGAAGCACTCTTGAGCATTCTTTCTAATAAGCAAACAATGGGATTAATTGATCAATCAACTACGAAGGTTGTATGGAATAAGTTGGAGGCCCTGAATGAAGGTGACCCTACTATTAAAATTGCTAAACTTGATGGTTATTGGGTGAGGTGTGAGAACCTAAGGATGGAAGAAGATGAAAGGATTACTGCTTTTATGGAAAGAGAATGAAATTGTTATAGGAATTTAGTGTTGTGGTGGATCTCTGAGCGAAGAAGAGATTGTTTCTAAAGTCTTGAGAGATTTTGCACCAGCTTACAAGATGAAGGCTACTACAATTAATGAGTTGAGAATAATAGCTAACACTTCTATTAACACAGATACTTTGGTTGGAAAATTATCTTCTTTTGAGCTTAAAGAATTTGGTCCTCAAGGAGCTACAAAGACTTAATCTTCTTTTCATGCACCTACATCATCCATCTACAAGAGTGATTAGAAATATTTATATGTGAAGTAACTGGATAAAATGAAGGAAGAAGATGAAGATTTTGAGCAACTTGAAGCCCTATTTTCTAGAAGAGTACCTAAAGGTCTCGCTGGAAATAAGTATGAAGGAAAATCACCTTTTAAATGTTTTGCATGTAAAAAGATAGGTCATTTTTCATCTAGATGTCCTAAGAGGAATTCAAGATTTGAAGAGAGAGATAGAAGATCTTTTAGGCCTAACCATGATTATTAGAATAAGCATAAGTACAGGAGAAACAAAGACAAATCATGTTACTCTAGCAGTGGTAAGGAATGGTTATGTTTGGCTATTAAGGAAGATGCTCTAGTACCTATTATTGAAAATGAGGAAAATTCCCTTGGTACTAAAACTAAAGACAAGGATGAATGGGTGATAGATAGTGGTTGTTCATATCATATGACTGGAGATAAAAGTAAGTTTATCTTTGCAATAATTTGATGGTGGACAGGCTAGATATGGAGATGTCAAAGCATGCATCATCAGAGGAAGAGGAACTACATCCTTAGATGGTAAACATAATACTGATAATGTTTATTCTGTTGAAGGTTTAAGGCATAATATTTTGAGTGTAGGCCAGTTGGTGGATAAGGGATTTCAATTAGAGTTCAAGGATGGAAAATGCAAAATCATTCACATATTTGGTTTGGAGATTGCAACTAGTACACAAACTAAAGGTAGAATCTTTTATTTGATCTTTGGTGAGAAGACATGTTTGATTGCACAAATTGATGAGAGTTGTATATGGCATAAGAGGTTATGTCATTTGAATTTTGATTGCATTTTAAAGGTCAGTTCAACTAAGGTTGTTAGAGATATTGCTAAAATTGTGAATCCCTATAATCCAGTATGTAAGGAATTTCAAATGGAAAAGTAGGATAGAACTTCTTTTAAGAGTATATAGGACAAATATAATGATGTTCTTGATCTAATTCATATTGATTTATGTGGCCCTACTAGAATTAAAAGTTTTCAAGGTGATAGATATCTTATGCTAATCATTGATGACTATTCTAGAATGATGTTGGTTACATTTCTAAGGGAGAAATCTGAAGCTTTTTAAAAGTGTAAGATCTTTAAGACTAAAGTTGAGACAGAGACAAGGTTGAATATTGAATGGTTAAGGTTAGATCAAGGTGGGGAATTCACATCCGGTCAATTTAACAGTTATTGTGAGAAGCATGGGATAAGGAGATAGTTGTCTGGACCTCAGACACCTCAGTAAAATGGTATTGTGGAAAGCAACAACATACTTATCTTGGATGCGGATAGAAGTATGATGATGAAAGCTAATTTGTCTCATATCTATTGGAGAGAAGTTGTGAGCACAACTGTATACACATTCAACAAAGTTCATATCAAAGGAGACATTGGTAAGACACCTTCAGTTAAGTATTTCAGAATATTTGGTAGTAAATGCTATATCAAAAGAGATGATTCCATTGGAAAGTTTGATCATAGATGTGATGAAGGGATATTTCTTGGTTATTCTAATGAAATAAAAGTATATAGATGTTATACCACAAGATTGCAGAGAATTGTGGAAAGTGCTAATCTCAAAGTGGATGAGTTGTACAAAGGTCAAATCAGAACTTATGAGAGAGAACTAGAAGTGGAGATGATCATAACTAAACTTCCATCACTTGTACTAGAACAAAATGTTAAACTAGTTACTCCAGCAGTATCAGAAAATTCAATAGTGACCGAAGATCATAGTAGGGAAACAAAAAGTGAGAAGACTTCTTGGTATGTAAGGTTAAATCATTTAGAAGATTAGATCATTGGAGACAAGAACAAAGGAATAATGACAAGAAAAAGGTTGGCAGCTGATGAGGGATGTTTTATTTCTCAAGTTGAATTGACAATAGTTATTGAAGCTTGTAAAGATGAATGTTGGATGAAAGCTATGGAAGAGGAATTAGACGAGATCGAAAAGAACAACACATGGACTTTAGTTACCCGACCTAAAAATAAGAATGTTATTGGAACTAAATGGGTTTTTAGGAATAAATTGAATGAGGATGGACAAGTTGTGGGGAAGAAGGCTAGATTGGTATGCAAAGGGTATTGTCCAAAGGAAGGAATTGATTATGATGAGACTTTTGCTCTGGTAGCTAGGATTTAAGCTGTGAGATTATTTCTTGCTTGTGTTTCTCATAAGAAATACAAAGTTTATTAGATGGATGTTAAATATGCATTTTTGAAGGGAGATCTTGAAGAGGAAGTTTATATTGAGCAACTTGATGGTTTTTCACTTGAAGATGATAAAAACTTGGTTTGTAGGTTAAAGAAACCGTTATATGGATTGAAACAAGCCCCTAGAGCTTGGTATGCTAGATTGGAAAATTATATTTTGAAGCTTGGTTTAAGTAAAGGTATTGTTGATAGTAACTTATATTATAAGATCACTGATGATGATATCATTTTTGGAGGTGAGGATAAGTTATGCATAGAATTCTCTAAAAACATGAAGAATAAATTTCAGATGTCTACGATTGGGGAGATGAAAATTTTCTTAGGTTTGTAGATTACTTAGCATGATAAAGGTATTTTCATCTATCAAAGTAAGTATGCTAGAGATTTTATGAAGAAATTTGGTATGGAAAATTCTAAACCGGATTGTACCCTATGGTTACAAGTGAGAAATTGACAAAGAAAGGTGTATCAACTCTAGTAAATCCTATAAGATATAAAACTATTATTGGAGGTTTGTTATATCTAACTTAGACTAGACCAGATATAATGAACATTGTTTGTATTATATCAAGATATCAGAATGATCCTGGAGAGAATCATGAGTGTGCGGTAAAAAAAAAAATTTAGGTATTGGAAAGGAACAACTGAGTATGGTTTGTGGTATCCTAAGAATGATGAAATTATACCATGTCCATATACAGATGTTCACTAGGCTGGAGATGTTTATGACCAAAAGCACATCCGGTGGAGCTTTCTTTCTTAGAAAGAAACTTATTTCATGGATCAGCAAGATGCAGTCATGTACTTCTTTATCTAATGTTGAAGCTGAGTATGTTGATGCTGCTACTAACTATACACAAGTTTTATGGATGAAGCAAATGTTGAAGAATATAAGGGTTGATTGCAGTGATCGGTAGTTATTCACTGTGATAACTTTGCTGCTATTAATATATCAAATAATTCAGTATTTCATTCTAAGAATAAGAACATTTATATCAAGTATAATTTTCTAAAGGAGAAGGTGGAAGAAAATGAAGTCAGACTGGTTTATATGAACACTAAAGAGTAGATTGTAGATATATTTACTAAACCTTTTCCTAAGGAATCATTTGAGTACTTCAGAGACAGATTGAGATTTTATGCCCCTCTCATAGAGACTTGAGTGATGTTGATTAGCATCAGTCTGGTATGCATCTATCAGTGCTACACTTCATTCTAGATTGATGTGTTGATGCGACTACTCAAGGGGAGTAGTTAGTTGTGTGGTTAAGAGGTTTTATGATTTGTCTTTAATGTTTATGTCAGATTTATGGTATTGATGTCAGAGGGGAGAGATATATGTGAAAAATAGAGCTTTACAAAGATATTATTCACCTGGGGATTTTGGTCTTTGGTTCAGAACTTCATTGTCATATCATCTTTGAGTGTTTATTGGATGTCATCCATTAGGGGAGACTTGTTTGGCATTTTATTGGCACTTTGATGTTTTTCACATCTAGTGTTGCCATAAATGCCAAAGGGGGAGATTGTTTGCAATTTGGAGGAATGGATTATGTGTTGCATTGATGTTTTTTCATTGATGTCAACACTAGCTATTTTGTTTTCTATGCCCTTCTGGTAGAGTGGTTGGATTTTATTGTTGATCTCGAGAGTGGTCTCCAATTTGGTTTAGCTATTGGAATTGGCTTGGATTGGTTATTCATGTGTTTTTGATTCAGATTACTTTCATTTGGTTCAGGATTTGATGATTTGGATGCTAAGATTTGTTCTAGTAAGCCTTGTGGTCACTGGTAAGGGTTTTACCGGTAGTGATTTGATGAAGGTCTTTTGATGAAACCGATAAGTGGTGTTGGTGTGGCTTCTAGAGGGTTATAAAGATGCTGATGGTTATCATGTTTGTGTTCCAGTTGTTCATGGTGTTTTATTTCTCTTATGGCGGCCTATTTTGGGTTAGGTTTTATTCTACTAGGTTATGGACCAGTTTGCATAACGTGTTCGTTGATGCTCTTAATGTGGCACTGGTTGGATTTATTCTTTGGTTTATGTTGTTTCAGTCTTAGGCTAACTTGGTTTGTCATTGGTTTATGTGATTATATAAATGATTTATTGTATTATCTTTTAGGTGACCAACCTAATTGTTTAGGTCTCGGGCTGGTATAAATATGATGTAATATCTCTTTGTAGATCGGTGGTCATGGGTTATAAGATTATTAGTGTGTGAGTAAAGTTGTAGTCATATGTAGAGGTTTTGGTCATTCATAGGTGATCTATTAGGTCCCAGAGACAGTTGAGAGGGGGGGGGGGTTTGAATCAGTTATCTAATAAATTCAAACCAAAACTTATTAACCAACTTAATGCTTAATACTGGTAAACTAGTCAAGTATACCAGTAGACAGTGTTAATAGTAAATTACCATACCGGTAATAATTAATGCATGAAACATAAACACAAACTCATCCACAACACATGACACCAATATTTGTACGTGGAAACCCTGTAAGGGGAAAAACCACAGTGGGAAACCTTACCCACAATCAGATGATACTACTGCAGATAGTAAGTGTACAAAGAGGGGTCTGCACATGCAAAAATGCCAACATCCTAGAGCTCACTACTCAATCACAAATGGGAGTCACACTGACTATAGTTGGATGGTTAAATCCAATAAGAATGTACTATACAAAATCGCATCTTCATATGTTGAATTCAGTACCGGTGTAATGCTGATATGCTTCTACAAAAACCTAACTTCACCTTCAGATGATGTCTTTGTGTATGCCTCTGCTTGATCTCGCATATAGCTTCACTCAAATCTTTTTTGCATTCCACACTTGATCTTACAAATAAGATCTTACATTTATACCATACCCTAGGACCAATTTTAGTATGTCGACTCTACAAGATATTACAATAAAAATTTTTACAAATAATATAATATCTGATGCAATAACTGATAAAACATGTCGGTTTAATGCATTTATAACAATAATAAATCATCTCCATAGCATGCCATGCTGATCTGGAAAAGATAAACCTGTCGGTGTAACCCTAGATAACCTGGACCTATTTGTCGGTAAAGGCAAATATGCAAATAAGAATATATCAATGATTAGTAATTGAAAATAAAGTGTCCACATGATGTCTTCGACATTACCAAGTGTCTTCCATGTCATTCCAGGTACCGATGAACATTATATCCTACCGGTTGATCATATACCAGTAATTGTTGCATAGATTACTGCTTGCCGGTGAATGTTGCTGGATCTCCAAAGTAGGTGTATTTAGTAGGTGTTGACATCAATGACAAAACCATACCAAAATACCAAAAATCTCCCCCTTTGGCATTGATGGCAACATAAGATGGAAAAACCATAAAAGTGCCAAAGCAGAAATGCCAAATACAAAAACCAACAATCTTAATTTCTCCCCCTGGGAGTAACACTACCAATCTTTCAAAGAAAACATTCCCTTAAAATCTCTTTTTCTTTCCAAAAGGATAATGTGTTTTTCCATAGATATCTCTCCCCCTTTGACATCAAATGCCAAAGTCACAAAAGGTCAAGTTCATACAAAATACCAATCAATTCAATATACCAACTACTCCCCCTGAGAAGTAGCTTCCTCATCAAATACCAAAATAAAAGATTTGTCCATTTAATTCTATCGGTTGATGATAATCATCAATTGTCTAAGTCACTACCAGTAGTGGTATGACTCCAAGCTGATCTCTAAGATACTCAAAAGTTTCCTTAGGCAACGGTTTTGTGAAAATATCTACAAGTTGTTCTTTAGTATTCACATTAACCAGTTTTATCTCTTTTTCTTCAACTTTTTCCCTTAGAAAATTCAGTTTGATAGAAACATGTTTTGTTTTAGAATGTAATACCAGATTTTTAGATATATAAATTGCTGCAGTGTTATCATAGTATATAGTAATAGGTTCATTGCATTTTACCTTTATGTCTTTCAACATTTGCTTAAGCCAAAGTACCTGTGTACAGTTTGTTGCTGCTGCAACATATTCTGATTTTGCTATTGATAAAGATGTACAGCTCTGTTTCTTACTCAACCAAGAAACTAATCTTTTTCCAAGAAAGAATGCTCCTCTAGTGGTGCTTTTTATATCATCCACATCTCCTGCCCAATTTGCATCTGTATATGCACATAGATCAAAATTTTCATCTTTAGGATACCATAATCCAAGATTTGTTGTGCCTTGTAAGTACCAAAAAATCCTTTTCACTGCTGATTCATGATTTTCCTTAGGATTACTCTGAAATCTAGAAACTATACATACTACATTCATAATATCAGGTCTGGTTTGTGTCAAATACAGTAAACCTCCTATCATAGATTTGTATCTAGCTGGATTAGCAGGTGTAGATTCATCCCTTTGAGATAATTTTTTATTTGTAGTCATAGGTGTGCTTACCGGCTTAGAGTTCTCCATCCCAAATTTCTTAAGTAGTTCTTTCAAGTACTTAGATTGACTCAAAAATATACCTTTATCAGTCTGTAAAATCTACAATCCTAAAAAGAATTTTATTTCTCCAATCATAGACATTTCAAATTCTTGTTGCATTTCAAAAGAAAATTCTTTGCATAATTCATCTTCTCCTCCAAAGATTATATCATCAACAAATACTTCAATAATCAAGATGTCATCATTAGTTACTTTGTAATATAAATTGCTATCTGCATTTCCTTTAGTAAAACCAATCTTTAAAAGATAATTATCCAATCTTGCATACCAAGCTCTTGGGGCTTGTCAAAGAAAATCCATCAAGTTGTTCAATATAGACTTCCTCTTCAAGATCTCCATTCAAAAATGCACATTTAATATCCATTTGATAAACTTTGTAATCCTTGTGAGTTGCAAAAGCCAAGAATAATCTAACTGCCTCAATTCTGGCTTCCAGTGCAAAGGTTTCATTGTAATCAACTCCTTCTTTCTAAGAATATCCCTTACACACTAGTCTTGCTTTATTTCTGACAACCTTACCATCTTCATTAAGTTTGTTTCTAAATACCCATTTGGTTCCAATTACATTTTTATTTTTAGGCCGGGGAACTAATGTCCATGTATTATTTTTCTCAATTTGTCCTAATTCTTCTTCCATAGCTTTAATCCAAAATTTATCTTCACATGCCTCATTGATAGTTAATGGTTCAACTTGAGAAATAAGAGATACCTCTTCATTTTCCAATCTTCCTCTTGTCATAACTCCTTTAAATTTGCTTCCAATTATCTGATCTTCAGAATGATTCAGTCTTACATATCAGGGTGTCTTAGTCTGTTGTTGTTCTTCTATTACTGTGGAATCCTCTGATGATACCAAAGTAACTAGATCATCATTATGTACCGGTGGATTTATTGTAGGTTCATTTGTCATAATTTCTATTTCCGGTTTAGATTCTATATATCTTGAAGTTCCTCTGAATTGTTCATCAATCTTTACATTTGTACTCTCAATGATTTTGTATAATCTTTTATTAAAACATCTATATGCCTTGCTCTTAGATGAATAACCAAGAAATATTCCTTCATCACTTCTAGGATCAAACTTGCCAATATACTCATCTCTTCTAATATAACATTTACTTCCAAAAATTCTGAAGTACTTAAGACTAGGAATAGTACCAAACCATAGTTCATGACCGGTCTTACCGGTTTCACCTTTGATGTGAACTTTGTTGAATGTATAGACAACAGTGATTACTGCCTCTCTCCAATACACATGTGGTAGATTTTCTTCTGATAACATACTTCTTGCTACATCCAAGATAGTTCTGTTTTTCCTTTCAACAACTCCATTCTGTTGTGGTGTCCGAGGTGCTGATAACTATTTTTTGATTCCATTCACTTCACAGAATGTATTAAAATCTTTATTCTCCTCCTTGATATGATCTTAAACATTTGATTTTTGTACCGGTTTCATTTTCAACCATTGCTTTGAATAGTTTGAACTTCCCAAGTGCTTCTGATTTTTCTTTGAGAAAAGTAACCCAACACATTCTAGAATAATCATCAATAATTAGCATGAAATATCTATCACCTTGTAAGCTTTTAGTTCTAGCTAGACCACATAAATCAGTGTGGATTAAATCAAGAGCATTATTGGATTTTTCTGGAATACTTTTGAAACTAGCTCTAACTTGTTTTCCAAATTGACATTCCTTGCAAATTGTATTCTAAGGTTTCACAATTTTAAGTAGATCTCTAACTGCCTTAGAAGTACTAATTTTTACCATGCAATCAAAATTTACATGACATAGTCTTTTATGCCATAACCAACTTTCATCTATATGTGCAATTAAGCATGTCTTTTCATTGTTATTCAAATGAAAGATATTACCTCTAGTCTGATTACCGGTTGCAATTTCCAAACCAGTTCTATTCATGATTTTGCATTTTCCATTTTTAAATTGTAACTGAAAACCTTTCTCAACTAATTGACCAACACTTAAAAGATTATGTTTTAATCCTTCAACATAGTAGACATTGTCAGTGTTATGTTTACCATCAAGAGATATTGAACCCTTACCTTTGATTGAACAGGCTTTGTCATCTCCAAATCTTACTAAACCTCCAGTGTATTCTTGAAAGTTCAAGAATTTATCTTTGTCTCCAGTCATGTGATGTGAGCATCCTGAGTCAATAATCCATTCATCCTTTGATTCAACTTTAGCTACTAGGGCTTGTTCTACCGGTTGAACAATAGGTGTCGATTGATCTTCTATTATAGCAACAAAGACCCATCCATTGTCTATTGGATCCTCATCAGAATCATCAGTCATGCCTTCATCAACAATGTAACAAGATTTATCTTTGTTTTTCTTAAATTTGTATCTTTGATATTCAGGATTAGGTTTATATGTTCTTCTAGCTTCTTCTCTTAGTCTAGCATGTCTATCAGGGCATCTTGAAGCCATATGACCAATCTTATTGTAGTTAAAACATTTAAAGGGTTCTTTACCTTCATACTTACTTCCAATTGGGTCTTTTGGCATTTTTCTTGCAAATAGTGCTTCAATTTCTTCAAGCTCTTCATTCTCCTTCCCGGTTTCTTCAAGTTCTCTTGCATAAAAGGCTCTCTAGTCTAATTTGTCAAAAGATGGAGCAGATAATGTTGATGCTTTGGAGGCCAAATTAGTTTTTATAGTAGCAAGAGGACCAAATTCCTCAATTTCAAAAGCTGAAAGTTTTCCAATCAATGTATCCCTAGTTACTGATGTATTAGGAATTGTTCTCAACTCATTTATAGTAGTAATGTTAATTGTATATGCCAGTGGAAAACCTCTTAAGATTTTTGAAACAATCTTATCCTCACTCAAGGTTCCTCCACAACATTTGATACCCAAAACAATTAAATTTACTCTTTCCATAAAAGTAGAAATCCTTTCATCTTCTTCCAGTTTTAGATGTTCATACCTGACTCGGAAGCTTTCAAGTTTTGCAATTTTGACTTTGGAATCTCCTTCATTCAGTGTTTCCAAATGATCCCAAATAGCTTTAGCAGTAGATCTATCTGATAATCCCATGATTTGTTGATCTGATAATGCGCTCAAGAGTGCTTCTCTTGCTTTGCAATCATTTTCTTCATCTTTAGCTAAAGTAGTTGGAGTAGTTTGACCAGGTACAACAGCAGTATAACCATTCTTAGAAACTTCCCAGATGTCCTTACCAATGCAATTCAGATGTGTCTCCATTCTGATCTTCCATGTCCCATAGTTGGTTCCATCAAGTTTAGGACTATCCTTTCTAAAATAATTAGTAGACATTGGATCTCCTCAAGTTGTTAAACTTCTTGAAAAACAGGACTAAGCTCTAATACCAATTGTTAGGTCCTGGAGACATCTGAGAGGGGGGGGGTGAATCAGTTGTCTAATAAATTCAAACCAAAACTTATTAACCAACATAATGCTTAATACCGGTAAACTAGTTAAGTATGCCAGTAGACAGTCTTAATAGTAAATTGCCATACTGGTAAGAATTAATGTATGAAACATAAACACAAAGTCATCCACAACACATGACACCAATATTTGTACGTGGAAACCCTATAAGGGGAAAAACCACGGTGGGAAACCTTACGCACAATCAGATGATACTACTATAGATAGTAAGTGTACAAAGAGGGGTCTGCACATGCAGAAAGGCCAATAGCCTAGAGCTCACTACTTAATCACAAATGGGAGTCACACTGACTACAGTTGGATGGTTAAATCCAATAAGAATGTACTGTACAAAATCACACCTTCATATGCTGAATTCAATACTGGTGTAATGTTGATATGCTTCTACAAAAACCTAACTTCACCTTCAGATGATGTCCTCGTGTATGCCTCTACTTGATCTTGCATATACCTTCACTCAAATCTTTTTCACATTCCACACTTGATCTTACAAATAAGATCTTACATTTAGACCATACCCTAAGACCAATTTTAGTAGGTCAGCTCTACAAGATATTACAATAAAACATTTTACAAATAATATAATATCCGATGCAATAATCGATGAAACATGTTGGCCTAATGCATTTATAACAATAATAAATCATCTCCATAGAATGCCATGCTAATCTGGAAAAGATAAACCTACCGGTGTAACCCTAGATAACCTGGACCTATTTGCTGGTAAAGGCAAATATGCAAATAAGAATATATCAAAGATTAGTACTTTAAAATAAAGTGTCCGCATGATGTCTTTGACATTACCAAGTATCTTCCATGTCATTCTAGGTACCGGTGAACATTATATCCTGTCGGTTGATCATATACCAGTAACTGTTGCATAGATTACTGCTTGTCGGTGAATGTTGCTGGATCTCCAAAGTAGGTGTTGACATCAATGACAAAATCATACCAGAATACCAACATGATCGAGTTGGGTTTGTGAAAGAGGGTCAACGCCACTGGTATTGAGCTTAACCAGAATTGTACTCAGGCACAGGATATGTTATTCTTGCAGCTCACTCATCTTTCCAAATTGTAGTCTAGATTTCTTTGTAGTCAGTGAGGCTCCTTTTGTGATGAGCAGTGTGGTCTAGGCAATGTGCCTTCCTTCATGTACAGGCTCCTCTTATTGTAATCACATACTTGCTACAAGAAGTATTATCTCTTTTTGGGTAGGCTTTCGACTATGTTTTTTCCCTTTACCAAGTTTTCCACATAGGAATCTTGGTGTTATGTTTTATGGATGGTTGGTTAATTGTTCTATGATTTATGTTTATTCTTAACTTTTACATTTGTTGTTCTGGTATTTGGTTTATGCATTTGAGTAGAAGGTTTTATGAGCTTAAAGTTTTATAACCTATTGACAACTGATTAACCCCCCTCTCAATTGTCCACTGGTTATCCTAACACACACTCATGCTTGCAAATGAATGATGTAATAATGCTCCTCAATTGATGGATGAGGAATATGCAGCCTTGAGGAATGCTTGAATGTAGTCTCCTTTCCTTTGTATAATGATTATCTATTATGTGCTTGTATCCTCTTGTTCTTTTCTTCTTCTTACCTTATAATTACACCAAATGAGAGAGGAATATCTCTTTATATATTTTCCTATTTTTAAACTTATTAATTTTTTGACATAAGCCGATATGAAGAATGTTTTCCAGCTCAAATTAGGATAGGGCTTAGGGGCCAAAATAGATCCCAATTAGGGAGGACCAAGGCATGGCTCCTTGGTCTGAATGAGGAATAGGGTGTGGCACCCTGGTTCTACCCCAATTTGGGATAGGGAGAATAGGAAAAGTGGGAAAATGAAGCTTAGTTGCATGGGGGAGGCATAAACAGGTCCCGATAAAGCATGGGGATGAAACCGCTAAGGCAAGGGCCCCAAATGAGCTCAAAATTAGCAAGGGTTCAATTTTAGGATGCTACATTTAGCCCCTACTTTAGCAGGAGTATAATCTTACACAAATACTCATAGTAAAGTAGAAGAAAGAGAGATGAAGAAGATGAGGAATGCAGGGAAAGATTAGAAAGAGTATAAGATATAACTAATTTTGAGGAACAAAGCTCCCAATCTTAGGATCTCAACTCACTCAAACATATGCAAGAGCACATAAAACATAAGACAAACAAAAATGACAAACAAAGGTAAAAATATAAAAGACACAAAAGGGCACACAACAAAGACTAAGAATAGAAAACATGAGCTCAAGTCAACTAGCCGAAGAGACCTCGATATAAAAATGTGTCAACAACTAATATCATTCTTGACAAATGGCATTTCATGCACTTTTTAGATAACATAAAAGAGAAAAGAAAGCATCATCCATGAAATATCAATAGAAAAACTATGAGTTCATGAGAGGAAGAAGGGAGAGCATCAATACATGATAGATGTGTTTATCCAAGTGATCCATGAGAAGAATGACGAGGGCATGGACTACTCACCCCTAGATGTTTTTATCTAGGTGATTTATGGTCAAAAAGGACATGGACAACCCACCCCTAAATATTTTTATCTAGGTCATCCATGGTGAGAAACGACATGGACAACTCACTCGTAGATATTTTTATCTAGGTGATCCATTTGGGGAGGAGAGTAAGAATGGTCTAGTGATTTTAGCTAGTTCCACTCATCTTCGTGCATGTGTGCAAGTGATGTCTAGTTTCAAGTGTATAGCACCCCATTAAAGAGTCTTTGCTTTTTTTTTTAGTGTGCTTCAACATATTTAAGACATGTAATGTAAATGCAAATGCCAAGTGGTGAATGATAGATATATGCCTAGTTTTAAGCCCATCCCAATTAAGAGTCTTTTCTCTGGTTTTGGTGATGTAAAGGATCTTTCTCTTAGATTCAAATATCAAAGATTCAAATATTGTGTCTGGTTTTGAGTGTGAAGGATCTTGCTCTTAGATTTTTTAATTTTATTCGAATAATGAACACCCTATTTAAGATATAAAAAAATGATATTCAAGGGGTATAGTACAATATTGTACAAAGGGAGAGATATGGGTGGTCCCCCTTAAGATGTCAACATAGTTCTATGTTGATGTCTTAAGGAAGAAAGAGACAAGGATAGCTTACCTTAAACACCAAGGAGAGATCATGTAGGTAACAATCTCATAAATCCAAGCTAGAGAGGGAATACTCTTAAAGCAAGGATAAGATAGTTGAAAATAAGATATCTTGCAACAAGTGTAAAGGGGATCCTTGGAGGAGAAGAGATATTTTCTCAAAAGACATCTAGCTCCGAGAGGAGCTATCTTGAACAAACATAACATCTTCTACAAAAAGAAGAGAAGGAGAAAAAGAATTCATACCTCCCTCCTATTTCCATGTGCAAAGAGATTCTTAATGAAGGATGACACACTTTTGACCCAATGTGAGAGGTAAGTTTATGATAAATGCACATTTCCAAGTGAAGAAGATTTTGTAGCCAAGGACTTATACCTCTTGTATAAGAGAAAATCCTTGAGCAAACAATAACTTAACACAAAGAATGACACCAAATCATGAACACACACTGCTCAACAAAGGTAACATAGATCCTTAGAGAGAAGAGAGGGAAATAAATCAGTTGTTTCCCCCCAAGTATAAAGACAATGAGAAGAATGAATATTCAATGCAAGAAAATACATTAGTATATGTAAAATGCATCTCAAAAGAAGTTGTAATCTTCAAAGAGAGAGAGAGAGAGAGAAAGAAAGATATAATATTCTCCTAAGGAGGTATTAATCATAAGAGACATACCATTGCAAGCAAGATTATCAACACATGAAAATGCAACCCCTAAAGTAAATAGTGATACATTAGATAGAGAGGGAAAAGAGCCATCCTTGTCCCCCGAGCAAGAGGAAAAGGAGAAGATTTATACATCTTGTAAAGAGAGGTTACTGTATATGGTGAAAAGTGGAAACAACAATATTGAAAGACTAAATGAATTCAACCACAAAACCCTAGCCTAACAACAACAAAGATCCACCATAACATATGAAGATTACCTAAGAAAATGCAAATCAAATGAAATCACAAAGATTATACCGTCACATTTCCAATAGGGTTTGAATCTTCATACTTCCTATCTCCATTGATCTTGTTTGATATATTTGCTCTCAAATTTTATGTGTGCACAAGAGCTCAACAAACAACAAAAATGTGGTTGCAAGTAGGCTTGATCGCATATGAAAGTTTGAATGCTAAGATGCTTGATTAGAATCACTAGTTTGATAAATGAGGGAAGCATCTCCTTATATAGATGGTTGTCTATGATTGTAAGAGGTGTAAGAGGTGTAAGAGATAAATAGTTGTCTATGATTAGAGGGTAGGTAGAGAAACTAAGAAAATAATGAGAGTGTAGGTAGTGTAGGAATTAAGAGATGAATGACATGTGTCATAGGTAGAAAAGGTTAATGAATTAATTAAATAAATAAAGATTTATTTAATTAATAGAGGAAGTGGGATCAAATTTTTATTTAATTTAGGAAAAGGGGAATTTAAATAAATAAATGTATTTATTAAAATGAGAAATAAGGCTAGAAGAGGATAAATGAATTAATTAAATAAATTAAGATTTATTTAATTAATAGAAGAATTAGGCTAAAATAATTAAATAAATAAAGATATTTATTTGATTAAACATGACAATTTTAGGTGTCTACATTTTGCCCCTCTTTGAGACAATGCAGCTTATTGCACTGTTTCAAAGAAGATGAGATGAATTGATACAAAGTTGCCCCAAGATGGGAATGATATGCCCCCTCGAGAGATTGGATGAAAATGTTTGGAAAGATCACAAACAATCTCTCGATAAGAAAGAAAGGATAGAATGGATTGACCGGATAGGATAGAGTGATAGAGTCACCGGATAATGAAGACTGACTCTGGAAACAAGGGCTAGGGCTAGGGTTAGGACTAGGGTAGTCTATAAGATAGACCACAAGGGGAAAAAATCCTCATTGTCATCCACACATCCAAAAGATCAGAGTGCAAAGAAAGAATAGAGCAGCAACAGTCAGCAGCGATGGCATTGGTGCATAGATTCGATTGCGTTTGCCGATTTTAGTCGCCAGCAAATGTAGGAGAGCCGGTGAGTACCACAAAACCTCCTTGTACTTTGTCGCAATAAATGTTGCCATTAATGCATGTTAGGTAGAGCATTTAATGTATTTTAGATATGTCAAGCCAGGTCAAAAAAATGCTAAGGCACGTCTGTGTTGGTGCCTAGCGCATCTGGGTTGGCTAGGCATGTCTATGTTTGTGCTAGGCACGTCCATGAATGAAATAGTGTTTGCATCATATGCGAGCATGTCTATGTATTTTAGGCATGTTTATGCTATATGGGCGCGTCTCTATAGAGCATAGGCACATCTATGTATTTCAAGCATGTCTGTGCAGATCAAGTGCATATGTGTAGTATGTAAGCGCATTTATGTCTTAAATGTGTGTTTATGTCTTAAATGGGTGTTTATGTCTTAAATGTGCATTTATGTCCTCTAGGCCAAATCGACAGTTCTGTGATGAACATACGCTATCGATTGGATAAGCTGCTGAGAGGATACACTCAAGCAGGTTCACTAGGGAAGACTAGGATAGCAAATAGGGCCAGGATTGACAATTCTGCGATACAACATACGTTGCCAATTAGGAAACTACTCAAGAGGATACACTAAAGTAGAGGCCTTAGGATAAGATAGATTGAGGCACTTTGTGATGAATAGGGAGTACTAAAAATAGCAGCACTTTGTGATGAACATGGAGTGCAAAAGTGAGCAACACTTTGTGATGACCAAGGAGTGCAAACACGTAGTACTTTGTGATGAACAGAGAGTACCACTAGGATAAAAAGCAACACTTTTTGATGAACAATGAGTGTCACTGGGATAGAGCACCATATGATAAATATAAGCACTAGGATAAAGAGCAACATTTTGTGATGAACAGTGAATGCCACTATGACTGACATGATTGATTTGCTTGACTGCAAGATTACCTACCTATGTTTGATTCATGAGAGAGATTCTCATCGACAAAGAGTTTGCGAGCAGAGCTGACAGTTGAGGAGAGAGCAGCAATTCAGGCTATGGGAATGCGACATATTTTGTATGTGCCTGAGTTTCGAGTGAACATGGGATTGCTAACTGCACTGGCTGAGAGATGGCACTTAAAGACTTGTAGTTTTCATTTGCTGATGGGTGAGATGATAGTCACCTTAGAGGATGTTTACAAGATTCTAAGGATATTGATCGATGGGGGGTTAGTTCCTTGTGATCGAGACAGAGACAGCGATGCACTGAGATGAGTGTTTCAGGATCCAGGACTGGAGATGACGGCTGGACATGTGGCATGGGACATGATGACATAGATTGGCTTGGCACTACCAATAGTACTAGCAGGAGTGATTAGTGGGTTCCTATGTTTGGATAGGGCAACACAGAGACTAGCTGTGCATTGGGGTAGCACATTGGAGATACTGGTGACACAACATCCTAGATTTGCCTGGGGACCATGTCTACTGGCACATTTGTATTATGAGCTTCATTAGTTTGTATACCATGGATCAGTAGGATTGAGCTGCAGAGTGACATTGTTGCAGGTATGGGCTTATGAGCATCTACCCATTACCTAACTGATTCATTTCAGAGGCAGGGGCCATGGGCACAATTTTGTGCATTTATATGATATGATTACATCTCAGCCTCAGATCGAGAGATTGGATTACTGGCACTGGGTCTTTGATGAGATTAACACTGTGATATGGAGACCATACCCAAAGTGTAAGGAGTGGGAGGATGATGCAATGGAGCTGCCATATACATTCAGGAGTAGGTATCTGATTGGGCAGATGCCCTATGTGCTGGAGAGGTAGTTGGTGGATAGGGTGGGTAGGAAGTTTGGTAGGATACAATGGATGCCACGAAGTTTTGGGATGTATGCTTAGACAGTGAGGGATCAGGAACACTTTGGGCCATTATTGTCATATGATCAGGCAATGATGTAGCTGGTAGAGATGATTGCCTTGACTTGGGATATGTGGGAGGAGATAGAGGATGCAGGGATGGAAGCAGAGTATACTACATATTGGGTTGAGCATCAATTTCCATAATTGGCAGACCCAGGGGAGTAGATAGATGGAGATGGTGGAGGTAGAGGCTGACAAAGGAGGTGGGGTGTGATAGGAGAGAGGAGAGTGGCTCCACGGAGAGAGGGTGGAGAAGAGAGATAGGCTCTCATGTTGAGAGGAAAAGGTGGATTATCGTTACAACTGCCAGCAACACAGGGTCCCTGATAGGTATAGGGACAGGGACAGGGGCAGCCACAGGAGCAGCCATAGGTATAGGGGGGAGAGGAGGAGAATGAGCTATTGGATTTGAGGGAGATCTACCAAGGATAGGCACATGAGATCTAGGATCTCGAGCAGGAGAGGGATAGGCTCAGGAGATAGCTGAGGGACACTGAGTGGGAGAGAGATCATGCTATCCAATGTTACACAGAGGCTGAGATAGCACTGAGGGTAGGGAGGTGGGCGATAGAGGACACAAGAGCTAGATACGCCTATGTTCTACAAGCTGGGGAAGAGATAGGCTAATGGACAGACCTGTACAAAGGAGTCGTGCCACTAGAGCAGTGGGCTAGGAGCTACGGTAGACCATTGTAGATAGTGACAACCACTGTAGGGAGGGATAGGAGATAGGCATTGAGTAGTGGGGTCATGGGTCCTCCACCACCACTAGATAGAGGGGACAGGAGAGATGATCCTGGGGTGGGTCCTTCCAGGGCTCAAACTCCATCAAGGCCAGGCAGCTCTGAGGGAGGGAGTTCAGCATAGCCTAGAGGGCTCCCTATGTATCAGTTTTGTACCATTTTGTATGATGACACCTTCGAGTGATTTTTTAGCCATATGTATTTTTATATCAATATATCATGACACTTATGATTATATATATATGAGATTCATCCTTGCAGCAGCTATATGCATGTGTACCTATGTGATGAGATGTTTCATGATGTATGTTTCTATGTGATGGTTATGATATGGATGCAAATATGTACATAACGAAATGCAATATTTTTTTGTTCTTTTATGTTTTATGTGTTATGTAAATGCAAATGTGAATGTATGAAATATAGATGAATCTGATAAAATGCAAATGTAAAATGTGCTAATATTTGTTGTGTGCAAGATGTGATGCAATTGTGATATCTATATGTATGTATGAAATGCTAACATGTGGTAATGCAGGTGCAAATATATGAAATGCACATGTTTTTGGTCTGTTGTTATACTCAGCCATGTGATAGCAGGCTACACAGACTTAAGAAGGACAATGGAAGTCAATCAAGAAAGGGGGATGGAAAATAGAAGATATGAAAGTGAAAGAGCTTCTTGTGCATTATCATCATTGAGCTTTATTATGGCAAATAGGTTATGACAATTGAGGTATATGTTTGAACCAGAAAGTTATTGTACCTGTTTGCATGGAGATCAGATAGTCGCAAACAAAGAATGCCCCGGTTCACACTAGACTCATAGTGTCCTCATATCCTTGGACAAGTCATAGCATTACTAAGAGACAATCCATAGACAACAAAGAAAAATAGGTGACGATACCCATCCTCACTTTTCTAGTCAAAGAAATCCTGGAGATAGAATCTCTAGTCAAAAACATCCTAGAAAAGCTAAAAGACATGTCACAAGAAAAATAAAATCAAAAGAAAACCAAGACTTGACACCAACATCCACTGTAGTCCTCAAGTTTAGTATCTCTTGTTACTTGTATAAGTCTATTTGATTGTGGTCACAATGTTTACTTTCACAAAAGCATAGATAGCACTGAACCATAATGTTGTCTGAGTATATTGAATGATTTGATTTGTTGAAGCCTATTGTTGCTGGTGTGTCTTATCTGAAACTAACTGAATCCATACAACTGATACTTTATTATGAAGAATATTGAACTTTATTACAGATTGGTGATGCAAATGTTCTTTTATTGTGGATTGTGTGCGGATAGACTGAAGAAAGCTGGAAGAAACTATACTCCTCAAAATGTGTGATGCTCTCAGTTCCACACCCATCACTAGATGCAGGATTTGTCTTAGCCATAGATAGAAGCTGATTTATTATGGATGGAAAGAGGTGAAAAAGGGATGTTATTATGGATGGCTAACTAATCTTGGGTAGATCAATAACAAGCCATGACAGGAATGAGTAAGTTTATTATGGATGGATAGATTGTGAGTGTGTGCAAACTAAAAGGATGAAATGGAATCCTGAAGGAGAGAGGAGAAATGTCTCTACACATGGTGCCAGTGACCCCGTTTTCACCATGGTACTTGCCCAGGGCGCCACCAAAGTGGTTTTAACCATTGCACAAAATTTTTTCTATTTTTCAATTTTTTTGTGTCACAAGGTGCCTGTTTGCCAGGTTTTCACCAAGTAATGATTTTTTATGTTTATGATTTTTTTTGGTATTTTTGAATGTTTTGATTTTTTTGTATTTTTGAATTAGGATACTCTGAAGAGCTATGTGTAAAACCTACAAAGGTGCATGGTATTGATAGGATCCTCCAAAGGTTCACCCTCTAGGGTTGAAAGTTGATATGCACCGGATCGATAGGCTACTGTAATGATGTAAGGACCAAGCCAATTTGGTTCGAACTTTCCCTTCTTCTCTCTGTCTTGCTAATTTTTAGGATTTTCTCTAAGAACTAAGTCACCTACCTCAAATGTGTGAGGCTTGACTTTATGATTGTAGTTGCGACTCATTCGTTGTTGATTAGCCTTGAGATGATTAAAAGTAGTTTGTCTTCGTTCATCCAATAGTTCAAGTTCTTGTAAGCGAGTGACGTTGTAGTCTTCATCACTGATAATGTTTTGCAAAGGGACTCGTAAAGAGGGTAACTCAACCTCGATAGGCAAGATAGCTTCAGCACCGTAGACAAGTGAATAAGGTGTAGCTCTTTTAGGTGTGTACGCTTGTGCGGTAAGCCCAAAGTGCAGGATTAAGTTGGATATGCCAATTGCGGCCAACATTGTCGACTGTGTTTTTTAGGATTTTAGAGATTGTTTTATTAGATGCCTCAGCTTGACCATTACCTTGGGGGTAATAAGGTGTGGAGAAACAATGGGTAATATGGAAGCGATCACAGAGTTCATGAACATCTTGATTTTTGAAGGGATGCCCATTGTCGGTGATGATGGAAACAGGAATGCCGTATCGACAAATGATATAGTTGAGAATGAATGTAGCAATTTGTTTTCCAATGATTTGTGTGAGAGGCATGGATTTGATCCATTTAGTAAAATACTCTGTAGCGGTGATGATGAATTTATGACTATTGGAGGAAGGAGGGTGAATCTTGCCTATGAGATCGAGTCCCCACTGACAAAAGGGCCAAGGAGTCACAATTGGTTGAAGTTCTTGTGCTGGCGCATGAATGAGGTCTCCATGAAGTTGACACTACTTACATTTCTTGACAAACTAATATGAGTCTTTTTCCATATTGGGCCAATAATATCTAGTTCTGATGAGTTTCTTGGCTAAGGTAGGACCACTAGAATGTGGACCACATATCCCTTCATGAACTTCATGTAACGCAATCTGAGCTTCATCCCTTTCTAAACATCTAAGAAGAGTGCCATCTAGACCTCGACGGTATATGATATTGGCTAAAATGATGTATTGAGAATATTGGCAAATGAAAGTGCGACGTTGGTTATTGGATAAGTCAAGAGGAAGGGTATTGTCACTAAGGTATGTGAAAATGGAAACATATAACGGGGAATCAGGACTGACGACACATATCATCTTAGTAGGAGTGATCTCATACAAGGGAACCAAAAGGTTATCCACCAAGAACTCATAGCGGGTTTCATTCTGTGGTAGATCGATTAGTGAAGCAATTGTAGCCATGGCATCCGCGGCTCGATTCTACTCTCGTGGTATCTACTCAAAGTCTAACTTCGTGAAATGTTGTTTCAGGTCATCCACCATTCTTTTTTAAGGCATTAATTTTTCATCCTTTGTTTGGTAGTCATCAGTTGCTTGATTAATTAAAAGTCGAGAGTTCCCAAAACATGAAGTTCCTAGATCATCCACTGAACTGCAATTCGTAATCTAGTTGTTAATGCCTCATATTCTACTATGTTATTAGTGCAAGGAAATGATAATCGATATGATTTTGGTATGGAATCCCCTTTAGGTGTTATGAAGAGGATGCTAGGTCCTGCCCCATGCTTTGTGTATGAGCCATCAAAGTATAGCTGCCAAGGCTTTTCATGTGATACTATCAAGATGGATTCATCTAGAAATTATGGTGTTAAAGGAACATCATCTATCATGGGAGCATCTGCTAATAGATCTGTGATAGCTTATCCTTTTATTGCTTTTCTGTCCACATACTCAATGTCAAATTCACTCAAGAGCATCACCTATTTGGCTAGTCGACCAGTAAGCGTTGCTTTATTGAGAAGGTATTTCAATGGATCGATCCTTGTGACCAACTTAGTTTTATGAGTTAGCATTTAGTGTCATAATTTTTGCAAAGCAAATACCAGAGCGGGACATGCATGCTCAATTGGTGTGTAGTTTATCTCATATCCCACTAATGTGCAACTGATGTAGTAGACTACCTTTTCTTTGCCCTCAGCATTTTGTTGAGCTAAGAGTGTTCCCAGTGTTGTTGAAGTAGCAGATATGTATAGTAATAGGGGTTGGTCCAGAACTCGTGGCATCAAGATATGTATAGTAATAGGGGTTGGTCTGGAACTTGTGGCATCAAGACTGGCAGATTCAAAAGATAATCTTTGAGTATTTGGAAAGCCTGTTGACAGTTATCATCCCATTTGAATTTGATGTTTTTGTGTAGCAAATGCTAAAAAGGATGACATTTATTTGCAAGTTATGTTATGAACCTTCGTATGGACTGGAGTCTCCCCTACAAAGATTGAAGTTGACTGATATTTCTTGGTGGTTGCATCTCTAGGATGGCTTTGACTTTTGCTAGATCAGCTTCAATTCCTCTTTTTGAGATAATGAATCCTAGGAGCTTCCCGGAGGTTTCTCCAAAGACACATTTCTTGAGGTTTAATCTTACTTTGTATTTTTCCAACTGATCAAAAATGACTGAAAGTATATTGAAATGTGTATCTCTGTCTATTTATTTTCCCAAGAGATTTTCAATATAACCTTCCATAGTAACGTGCATGAGATCATGAAAGATAGTAGTCATGGCTCTTTGCTATGTAGCACCTACATTCTTGAGGCCGAAGGGCATGACATTCCACCAGAAAGTTCCTCAAGGACAAGTGAATGTTGTTTTGGGCTAATCCTCAAATGCGATTTTTATTTGATTATAGCCAGAGAATCCATCCATCAAAGATAACATCAGATGACCTGCTTTGAGATCTATGATCAGGTCAATATTTGGTAATGGAAAATCATCCTTAGGACAAGCTTTGTTGATGTCTCTAAAATCTGTACATATTCTGATGCTACGATCTAGTTTGCTGATAGGTACTAAGATGGAAATCAACTCAGGATAGTCAATTGGGCATATGAATCTGACATCTAATAATTTTTCAAGCTTTTCCTTGACTAATAATGCCACTTGTGGATGCATCTTTCTTAATTTTTGTTTCACTAGTTTTGCCCCCAATTTGACTATTAAATGATGCATTTTAAAATCCAGATCCAATCCAAGCATATCAGCTTATGACGATGCAAAATTGATTTGTCACTCTATGAAGAAACTTATCAACTTTGATCTTTCTGTCTCTATCAAAGAATGTGCTAGGAATATGTTATGTGGAATTTCTTTTGTACCAATGTTTTTTTTTATGGTCTCCTCTACCAACATAGATGATTTTTATTCATATGATGCCAGGAGACTGTTATGCCTTCCATCCTCAGGTGCCTCGGAGATGTTTTCGCCCTCAGATACATCCTTTCTTTTTACTTTTTTGGGGTCAAACAGCACCACAATGTGGTTTTCACCATAAGACCCTTGATTTGTTTTTATTTTTATGTTTTTGTGACTGGAAGGTCCAACACGCTCACCAAAATATGCCATGCTATTTATTTCTATAGTGTATCATGCCTTATGGTCCCCAGGGGAAAGATCATCTCATATGCTTAGATAATCAATAAAGGCTTTATCATTTTTGAATGTGTCAAACTATGTAGGTCCTTCATGGTCCCAGTCAATAAGTTGGTGGTGAACAAGGGGAAGGCCTTTGATGTTTTCAAAGTTAGTGGGGCTAAGGGTGAAGATGTAGTTATATTCAAGTATGTCGAGGTAGTTATCAAGGTCATCGTTGGCACTCTCCTCATCTATCTCGATTGTGAACAAATTCAAATTGTCATCACTAGTAGCACATTCCAGGATAGGTGTTCTCATTCTTTGTGATTTTGACCTAGAACCTAGAGGTAGGGACTGTGTGGGATCCTCAGGGGATACCTCTTGACCAGCTTTGAATTTTCTATAAAATTCCTCTTCTTCTGTGGGTTCACCTAGTTCTCTAAATGTCTCAGTGAGTTCATAGTCACTGGAGGATTTGTCTAAATTCCACTCCCACATTAGAGTCAGTGGAATAGTGATTCTCTTGTTGAATTTTGGCATCATTGATTTGTAATGCTTCTCCTATCTTTTGAATGTTTTCCTTGGAAGACATGAAACCAAGTCCTTTCAAGAATTCCTTTTTGAATGTTAATTATGGTTGTAAAGGTTCAATGGTGCCTTCCTTTCTTAAGCCAAGATGACTTTTGCCATCATACCCAAATTTTTGTAGGATCTTGAATCCTTTGCCATACTTTTCACATAGTATGTTGATGTGATCTTGTGTATCATTTCTAGGGTCTTTATAAAGCATTTTATATAAATCTTCTTCTTCCATTTCACCCCACTTTTGGAAGATAGTAGGATCCCATTTGAGTGTAATGATGGATATCCATTTAGAAGGATGTGGTTGTCCATATTATTTTGGTGAACTCATAACTTGCTATAAGCACATGGTTTGATTCAAAGTGTATTCACCCATGCCCTTGTCTTGAAATTTCCCTTTAAGTTCACCTTGTTTTGAGGTCAAAGGTTTTAATGATTTAGGATCAATGTATGTAGAAGAAGGGACAACTTCCCTATTGCTTGGAATGATCATCTCAGTTTTTGGTCTCAAGTTATTGCAGTATATGAATGGATTAGGATCACCATTAACTATTATTTCAACTCTATTGTGAGGAAACTTAATGCAATGGTGGTATGTAGATGGGATCACCCTCATCTCATGAATCTAAGGATGTCCTAGTAATATATTGTATGTGAGATCCAGGTCTAGGACATGACAAACCACATCCTTTGTAACTAGCCCAACTATAAGAGGCAAGGTGACTATACCTTTGTATGAACATTCTTCATCATCATATGCTTTGATGGTAATTTTGTTTGTATAATTCACAGGTTTGTCTGAATATCCCAATTTTTTAATAGTGTTCAATGTATAAATGTTTATACTTGCTTCTCCATCTATCAAGGCTCATTTTATTCGATATTTGTGTATGAAGGCTTCAATGTGTAAAGGTGCATTATGTGGCTAACTTACAAAGGTGTCATCAACTTCTGTGAATGTAAGGGAGTGTGGAATGGAAAGGTATCCCACCATGGCTTGAAATTGGTCCACATTCAAATCAGTGGGGACAAAAGTGTCTCTCAAGATTTTGTCAAGAATAGCTTTATATGTAGGGGATATGTATAAGAGCTCAAGGATCGAGATAAGGGCGGGTTTTTTCCCTAACTATTCTACAAGGTCATACTCTGGTTTGGTTGATGAAGAAGCTGTGGTTTTAGCTGGAGCACCTTGCAAAGTGAATTTACCTTGATGAGTTGTAACATTGCATTCATAGGTAGGTTCGGAAGAAGATCCAATGCCTTTTAGGACAATCTTGGGTCTTTGGGCAGAATTCTCAAACATTTTGTCCTTGATAATAATCGTAGAGACATAATTGTATATTGAAATGTGATTGATAGTTGAATCATAGTTATAAGATGCTATGGTATAGTTGGCTTGGTCATCGGTGACTTTAGCTTTTCCCTTGTCATGTTTTGGGAATGGTTCCTTAAACATTGCATGTTCTTGATTGGATGAATGTCCCTCAATCTCAATGTCACCTCTATCAATAAGGTCTTGTATGATATTCTTCAATTGATGAAAATTTCCTATTTTATGACCCTTTCTCTTATGAAATTCACAATACTCATCATCATTCCACCAATTTGGTTTAACCTTTGGCTCATATGGAGGCAGATTTGGAATCATTATTATTTTGTTTGCCACTAGATTCTTGAAAACTGATTCTAGTGGTTCTCCCAATGGGGTGTACTTTCTTCATGATTTTGAAGTTGTTTGAGTATTCACTTGTTTGTTTGTAGAGCTTGATCCTGAGAAAATGATTTTGGGTCGCACTGTATTAGCATCAACAACACCATCATTGACTGTGTTCTTGTTTTTATTCCAAAATCTTGGCTTATCTTTTCCTTTATATTCCTCTTTGTTTTCTTTGAATATTTTGATGACTCCTTGCTCAATTAGGACCTTTTATGTTGCTAAACCTTTTTCAATAACATCCTTGAAGGTGGAAAAACAATCTTTTCTCAAGTCATAACCAATGTCTTTGTTAACATTCTGAGTGAACATCTCTACCATTTGTTTTTGTGGAATTTCACAAGAGCATCTACTCGCTAGATTTCTCCATCTTTGTAAAAATGATGAAAAAGATTCTCCATTCTTTTGTTTGGTGTTGCACAAAGTAGTGACTAATATGTCTATCTCTATGTTGTATGATAAATGTTGGATAGGTGTCTCTGCTAGATCACCCCATGACTTAATTCTAGGTAGGAGTTGGGAGAACCATTCCATAGCTTGATCACCTAAGCTCTGTGGGAATAATCTCATCAAATATGTCTCTTCTACTACTACCTCAATGCAGGCTATGAAAAACTATATTTTATGTTCCTTAGGATCTCCTTTGCCTCTGTACTTATCAAACTTAGGTGTCACAAAGTGTGTAGGAAAAGGCGGCATTGGAATGCTTTTTTCAAATGGATAGGGACATATGTCTCTCATTGTGTAAGTTGTCTTCGATGTATTTATGTCCTCCATTTTCTTTTGTAAGTCCTTAATTTGCTGCTCCAAATTGTTCTTAGGTGGACACTGACTTCTTGGACCATACCCCATGCCTAAACCACTAGGTGGAGGAGGAGCATGTTGCATATATGGATGATATTGATCATACACATGTTCATATGGAGGAGGTCTATAATGATGTTGCATATATGGACCACTTGGTATAGAGTCATGATGAGGAATGAAATATCTTCTTTGTCCATGTATACCATACTCTACAAGTATTTCATGAGTTTGTTCTAAGGTTTTGCCCCCAAATTTGACATGGGGTTTCCTTGTGTCCAAATTTTGATCATGCCTTTGGATATCCAATTGCCTTGGTGGTTGATCCTTAGCATTGGTATGTGATTGAGCATATTTTTCTGCATAAGACTCCCATAATGGTCTGCAAAGGTGAGTATCATATGCCTGACCATGTGTGTATGGGACCTCTAGTTTTTGAAACAAATATGATGGTGATTCATGCACCATATGTGGTCCTCTATTGCCTCCACTATTAGGCCTCCTTGATCCATGTTGAGGTGAGTTTGTTGCAAAGGTCGATTTTCCATTATTTGAGACATGTCAAAATCATGAGGGATCTTGGCTCCACTTTGTGCCATCACTTGTAAGAAGTATTGTCTATCTTTCCTCATTATTTCCTCAACCAATTGATTGAAACAAGGATCCATAATGGAGTCTTCCACTTCTACTGAATGTACCAAAATGTTGTCCATATTGTCATTGTGTGTATCATTGTTGTTTGTATTTTCCATGTTCTCAACATTTGGAATGTTTCTATAAGCATCCATGTCAGGTAATGTGGTATGATCAGAATTGAAGAAGATATCATTCTCATACTCATAAGAACTCATGTTTGCAAACTCTTGAGCCTCTTTAGCTTCTCTCCTAGATTTTTGTGAACGGGTTTCAACCATGAACTAGGTCTTGACCAAGATGTTTGAGACTAGATGAAAATGGAAAGAGTATGGAGGACCAAGAGTTGGATGGAATGTAAATGAATTTGAAGTTTACTTGCAATGTCCAAAGTGTAAGACCAAGTATGTATGTATTAGAGTAGGTGTGGCTTCCAAAGAGATGACAGTTACTCTTGATGAGGTAAGTTGATCTTGACTCTAAGTAAGACCAAATGAGACCCAAAGGTGATAGACCTTGATGAGGGACAACTTAGCAAAATGTTGTTGTATGTAGTGTGTTGAGAAAGTATGATGAGGACAAGCAAGTGACCTTTTGACTCAAGTTTAGAAAAATGTGAATGTAATGCAAGATGTAAAGAAATGATGGACTTTGTGAGAACCAAAGACAGGTTGAATTCTAGATGAAAACCTGAAGAGATAACTTAGGAAGCTCAATAAGTCTAAAACTGACTGTTCTTGTTTGCTGGGCTGTAAAGTTTTCAATTCTGAACACAAACGTGCTTGTATACTTCAAAGATGCAAATTCCTGACACGGACATGGTTCTGTCAGACACAAATGCATTTCTAAGATTTTGTAAATGCAATGTTTCTCAAGAGAACATAGACGCATTTTTTCCCTTAACAGACATGGTTATATGACATAGACATGGTTCTATCAGACACATACATGTTTCTGAAAACTGAGTGCAATTTTTCCAATCTGTAAAGTTGCTTTTTTGCAACCAAATCTGAATGTTTGACTGTTTTCCGTGAGAAGAGGATGTTCGGTGTGGAGCCTGATCAGTCTCCAAGTGGAAGATTGTTGAAATATGGCAACTGATCAGCAAAGTACTGTACACTCAGCACGTATCCTCGCTGGGAGTTTTGCCCTTTTTTTGTTGATGAAAACCGACATTGTAATAAAACCCTAAAAAAGGCCGACTTTGTTTTGTTGCCCTAAAAACGCATGTTATAAGCGACTGGGATGCTTAAGGCATTGTAAGGTTGATGTACTATTTTTGCTGGATAATAAGAAAGATTGGACGGCTGTGTATGGTGGACGTAACCCATTCTGGGTGAACCACGTTAAATCTCTGTGTTATCTGTGTCCTATTTTATTTCTTTATCTTTTGTATTTAAATCTGCATATAATTGTTAGTTCATATTTGCTTCAGATCTGCTTGAAACTCTAACAATTGGTATCAGAGCGAGGTTTTCTGTAAATTGGCAGGACTTTCAGATTTCAGTGGGAGCAATGGAGGATTCCAAATTGAAGGTCGAAAAGTTTAACGGCCAGAATTATCAGTTATGGAAAATGCAGATGGAGGATTACCTATATCAAAAGGATTTGTGGCGGCCATTGGAAGGAAAGGCAAAGAAACCGACCACAATATCAGATGAAGAGTGGGACATTTTAGATAGAAAGGCACTGGGATCCACTCAATTGTGCCTTGCATCGTCTGTAGCATTCAATAGAACAGAAGCAAAAACGACTGTAGATTTGATGGCAACATTGGCTAAGCTATATGAGAAACCCTCGGCTTCGAATAAGGTATTTCTTATGAAGCGTTTGTTTAATTTGAAAATGAGTGAGGGAGGATCTGTAGCAGAGCACTTAAATGAATTTAATACAATTACCAGTCAATTGTCTTCGGTAAAAATTACCTTTGTAGAAGAGGTTAGGGCTCTCTTGATTTTATGTTCTTTTCCAGAAAGATGGAATAGCTTGGTTATGGTTGTAAGTAACTCTGTCTCTGGTAAAAATAATTTGGTATTTGATGATATTGTTGGTGTTATCCTAAGCGAGGAAATGTGAAGGAAAAGCATAGGTGAGACTCCAACATCATCGGGTAGTGTTTTGAATGTGGAGAACAGAGGAAGATCAAAGGAAAGAGGAAAAGGCCCTGGGAATGAGAAGTCACGAGGGAAGTCAAAGAAAGGACGCTCTTAATCTAGAGGAAAGAAAGATTGCTGGTACTGCGGAAAGCCTGGTCATCTAAAGAAAGACTGTTGGTCTCAGAAAAACAAAGAAGGAGACAAAAATGAAAATGATAGTAAGGAAGTTAATATTGCAAGTAATACTTTACAAGATGCTTTAATCTTATGTTTGGATAATGTTAATGGTTCTTGGGTAATAGATTCTGGGGCTTCATTTCATGCTACACCCCATAGAAAATATTTTCTAGATTATGTTCAAGGTGATTTTGGACAGGTATATTTGGGTGATGATGAGCCCTGTCAAATTGTTGGAAAAGGAAAGATAAAGATCAAGTTGCAGAATGGTAATAATTGGTTTCTGCAGGAGGTAAGACATGTTCCTAATTTAAGAAGAAATTTAATTTCTACAGGGCAACTAGGTAGTGAAGGTTGCATAGTTACCTTCTCAGACAGTATGTGGAAGGTCACTAAAGGATCATTAGTAGTAGCTAAAGGTGCGAAGGTAGGCACATTATATCTGTGTACTGGTAACACTTACTCTACCTTAGCTTCTACAGATAAAGTTACTGCAGGGACAACAACAATAAATGTTGCAAGAACAGATTTGATAATGTGGCACCATAGGCTTGGGCACATGAGTGAGAAAGGGATGAAAATCCTTCACTCCAAAAATCTATTGCCAGGACTAAAGAAGATTGATTTAGAGTTCTGTGAAAACTGTGTTTATGGTAAACAGAAAAGAGTCAGATTTCTCAAGGTTGGGAAAGAGAAGAAGAGTGAGAGGTTAGAGCTTGTACATTCAGATGTATGGGGACCGGCTCAGGTATCATCTCTTGGTGGCTCTTGTTACTATGTTATTTTTATTGATGACTCAACCAGAAAAACATGGGTATATTTCCTAAAATAAAAATCAGATGTTTTTGAAACTTTTAAGAAATGGAAAGCTTTGGTTGAGAATGAGACAGGAAAAAAGTTGAAGTGTCTCAGATCGGATAATGGAGGTGAGTATTGCAGCAAAGCATTTGAAGATTACTGTTCTTTAAATGGGATTCGCAAGTAGAAGACAGTTCTAGGAACTCCACAGGAAAATGGTGTGTCAGAGAGAATGAATAGGACCATCATGGAACGTGCGAGGAGCATGAGATTGCATGCTAGATTGCCCTTACATTTTTGGGCAGATGTTGTACATACTGCTGTCTATTTGATAAATAGAGGACTTTCAACCCCTTTGGATGGTGGTATTCCAGAGGAGGCATGGACTGGTAAAAAGGTAAATTATTCTTTTCTAAAAAATTTTGGTTGCAAAGCTTTTGTCCATGTTGATAAAGAAAACAAAACCAAGCTTGATGCTAAATCTGAGAAATGTACCTTCATTGGATATGGGATAGATGAATATGGCTATCGGTTATGGGATTTTGAAAATAAGAAAATAATTAGAAGTAGAGATGTTATATTCAATGAGAAGGTTATGTATAAAGAATAGATGCAGAAAAAGAAGCATGAATAGGACAAACAAGAATATGTGGTGTTGGATGAGATTCCTGAAAATGAAATGCCACAGGTACCTGATGCTCAGCAACAACAGATTGTCCCACAAACTTCTGCAAGTGTTAGACATTCTACGAGGACAAGTAGACCACCTGAAAGATTTTCTCCTTCTTTATATTCTATTTTATTAACGGATTCTGGTGAACCAGAAGAATATGAAGAAGCAATGCAGGTCGATCCCAAACAACAGTGGCAACTAGGCATGAAAGAGGAGATGGACTCCTTGATGAAAAATAAGACTTGGGACTTAGTCCCTTTACCTGCAGAAAAAAGAGCCTTGCCTAACAAATGGGTTTATCGGCTGAAGGAGGAGGAAGGAGGTCAGAAAAGATATAAGGCCAGACTTGTGGTAAAAGGTTTTGTACAAAAAAAGGGTATAGATTATGATGAAATATTTTCTCCAGTTGTAAAAATGACTTCAATTAGAACTGTACTTAGTCTTGTGGCTGCAGATGATTTACATCTTGAACAATTAGATGTCAAAACAGCTTTTCTCCATGGAGATTTGGAGGAGGAAATTTACATGTTGCAACCACAGGGATATGAGGTCAAAGGTAAGGAGAACTTGGTGTGCAGGTTGAAGAAAAGTCCGTATGGCCTAAAGCAAGCACCCCGACAATGGTATTTAAAATTTGATAGTTTCATGGCTGAACACGGTTATCATAGATGTCATTCTGATCATTGTGTATATTTTAAGAGATTTGATAATGGCAGTTATATTATCCTGTTGCTTTATGTTGATGACATGCTTGTTGCTGGGTCTAACATGCAACATATAAATGATCTTAAACAGAAATTAGCTAGGTCATTTGCTATGAAGGATTTGGGTGCAGCTAAGCAAATTCTCGGTATGAGGATTACATGGGACAGGAAAAATAGAACCTTGAATTTGTCCCAAAGTGAGTATATAAAGAAGGTGTTGAAAAGATTTAACATGTAGGATGCAAAAGCAGTTAGTACACCTTTGGCTAGTCATTTCAAACTGACTAAGGAGATGTGCCCAAAGGCACAGGAAGAGGTTAATAAAATGTCTAACATCCCGTATTCATCAGCTGGTTGCAGTCTGATGTATGCAATGGTATGCACAAGGCTAGATATTGCACATGCAGTGGGAGTTGTGAGCAGGTTTACGAGTAATCCGGGTATGGAACATTGGAATGCTGTGAAATGGATTCTTTGGTATTTGAAAGGAACTACTACGAAGGCATTATGTTTCAAAGGATCTACTGCTGCTCTAAGTGGATTTGTTGACTCTGATTTGGCGGGTGATATTGATTCATAGAGGAGTACTACAGGGTATGTTTTTACTATAGGGGGAACTGTAGTTAGTTGGATTTCTAGGCTGCAAAAGGTTGTTGCACTTTCAACCATTGAAGCTGAGTATGTTGCTACTATAGAAGCCAACAAAGAGATGATTTTGTTGCAATGTTTTTTGAAGGAATTGGGTCAGACACAAGAGGATAGCCCATTGTATACTGATAGCCAGAGTGTCATTCATAGCCAGAGTGTCATTCATCTTTTCAAGAACTCTGCTTTTCATTCAAGGACAAAGCACATTCAGCTCAGGTACCACTTCATCCGGACTATTTTGGAGGAGGGTCAGTTACGGCTTGAGAAGATTCACACAAGTGAGAATCCTGCCAATATGTTCACAAAGGCAATTCCATAGGAGAAGCTGATTTCTTCATCAGTTTTTTTTGGTCTTCTTGATTGATAATTGTGGAATTTATACCAGTCAAATCCTAGTGTTTTATCTAGCGGATGTTGCATGTACAGTGGTGTTATGTAGTATCAGTCTCCAAGTGGGAGATTGTTCAGTGTGGAGCCTGATCAGTCTCCAAGTGGGAGATTGTTGAAATATGGCGACTGATCAGCAAAGTACTGTATACTCAGCACGTATCCTCGCTGGGAGTTTTGCCATTTTTTTGTTGATGAAAACCGACATTGTAATAAAACCCTAAAAAAGGCCAACTTTGTTTTGTTGCCCTAAAAACGCATGTTATAAGCGACTGGGATGCTTAAGGCATTGTAAGGTTGATGTACTATTTTTGCTGGATAATAAGAAAGATTGGACGGCTATGTATGGTGGATGTAACCCATTCTGGGTGAACCACGTTAAATCTCTGTGTTATCTATGTCCTGTTTTATTTCTTTATCTTTTGTATTTAAATCTGCATATAATTGTTAGTTCATATTTGCTTCGGATCTGCTTGAAACTCTAACAGAGGATACAATGTGGATGAAGACTCAATGTTTTCAAGTGTTTAGACTCAACTTGACTCAAAAGAAAGTGTGTTGTTTGATGTAAAATTGTTTTGCATACACTTGAAAACACAAAAGACACAATGTTTTGATGTTTGGTCTTAAATGTTTGATTGTTCAAAATAAGACAAGCACAATTCTTATGGCTGGCCAGGACAATAGTTGTTGATCCCACATGGGGTTTCCCCTGAGGCTACACTATTCAAAGTGGATACTTAGATGCTTGACCCCATTGGATCCACCCTCGGCACTCACTTCTCAGGGCAGCCAAGCATTAGTCCCCATGAAAACTCTTCGTGGAAAACTTTGTATCTCTACTAAGAACCGTATGTGTGTGGGTTGCTCTAGAGGTCCAACCTCCTGACCCAACAACTAGAAGGATTTTGGCTTCTAAAACAAAAAGGTGCTAAGAAGGGCATCTGCTTGTGTGGCCATACATGTGGCACTTTCAGCTCTATAAGTATAGAAGGCTCCCAATCGGTAGGTGTTAAACCCTACAACTAATCAAATAAATTTGATCAAATGGGTTTATGGGGAGACATAGTGTCGGTATGAACTAATCAACACATGTTATCCATAGTTTTCATCATGAATATAATTGTTTATAGTGGTTTGGAAGAGGATGGTTTTTCCTCACTACCACTTGGGTTGTTCTCTCCTCACTAGTAATCCTAATGACCACATAGGGAGACAGACCCTCTAAATATTAGACAAAAAGTGTCGATTGCTCAAGACACAAAAGATACTGGCTAAATTTTAGTGCACCAATTGAAGTGTTTGCTAGTCTATGAAAACAAGGCACACAATAAAGATCAAAAGCCCTTGCCAAGGTCCTACAACAAAGATCTATTAGTAGTTTAGATTATTTGAAATGATCACCCCTTCCTGCAAGCATACAAGTTAGGTAAATTTTAGATCCAAAAGACTTTGTCAAATAGGGGCCTTCGACAAAATGATTTTTCTTTCAAAACAAGCTGCACCAATTTCGTTAGCTAGATCTGAAAATGTTAGATCAATATAAACCAGATCTAAAATCTGAATGACGAAAAACCGAATCAAAGAAACTGAAATGCAAAAGATAAACATTGACATAGTTATCAGTAACACGAATACTATAGAAATACGCAAACGCACCTAGATATGACACAAACGTGCCTTCTGAACACAAATGTGGCCCACAAACACAGACATGTCTGGAGGCCTCGCAGACGCAATTAGAGAACATAGGCGTTGCCTTGTAATCTACCAAAAACAAGGTAAAATAATGTTGAAGCTGCAAACATGATTCCAAATGTCACAAACGTGACAGAAAATCGAAAATGTGATTCAAAAGTGCGCAGATGCAAAAATATCAAAATGTTGTCGAAAATGTCACATCTACAACTTCAAATGCACAAAATCTACAACAAAATATGTTAAATGCAAAAGGGACAAGAGTCCCACCAAGCATGCCAAAATGTATATGGTGAAAAGTGGAAACAACAATATTGAAAGACTAAATGAATTCAACCACAAAACCCTAGCCTCACAACAACAAAGATCCACTGTAACATATGAAGATTACCTAAAACAATGCAAATCAAATGAAATCACAAAGATTATACCATCACATGTCCAATAGGGTTTGAATCTTCATTCTTCCTATCTCCATTGATCTTGTTTGATATATTTGCTCTTAGACTTTATGTGTGCAAACGAGCTCAATGAAGAACAAAAATATGTTTGCAAGTAGGCTTGATCGCATATGAAATTTTGAATGCTAGGATGCTTGATTAGAATCATCGGGTTGGTAAATGAGGGAAGCATCTCCTTATATAGAAGACACCATAAGAAATGGAGGGATAAGATTGAGAGGTGTAAAAGATATATGGTCGGCTATGATTAGAGGGTCGGTAGAGAAAATAAGAAAATAATGAGAGGGTTAGTAGTGTAGGAATTAAGAGATGAATGACATGTGTCATAGGTAGAAAATTTTAATTAATCAATTAAATAAATAAAGATTTATTTAATTCATAGAGGAAGTGGGATCAATTAAATAAATAAAAGTATTAATTTAATTAAGGAAAAGGGGAATTTAAATAAATAAATGTATTTATTTAAATGAGAAATAAGGCTAGAAGAGGATAAATGAATTAATTAAATAAATAAAGATTTATTTAATTAATATAAGAATTAGGCTAAAATAACTAAATAAATAAAGATATTTATTTAATTAGACATGACAATTTTAGGTGTGTACAGTTATTAATAAGAGACATGCCATTTCAAACAAGGAATAGATCACAACCAAGGAACAAACATGTTGTTGCATGAAAGATAATCCTATGCAAGAAAGGATATCACATTATAAATAATGCAACCCAAAACAAGAGGTAATATCTTCAAAGAGAAAGAGAAAGATAGAAGAGGGAACACAAATCCTCTTGGAGAGATCATTCATAAAATATCTACCTTTTCAAGAAAGGAATAGGTCCTAACCAAGGAACAAAGATGTGCTCACATCCAGGGTAATTCCATGCAATAAAAGACATCAATTTATTAATAATGTGGTCAAAAAGAGAGGAAATGGTGAAAAGATATTTGATAGAGATAGAAGAGAAGCATGTCACTACCCCAAGATATTTGATGTTGAAAAAGCACCACCTCTAATGGGTCAATGACAAAGAGCCATCAATTAAGTTAACTACTTGTGTCATAGGGTGAGGAGCAAAATAAGGTGAGAGGAGTGCTAAGGAACTACCTTTTCACCTAGAAAGAGAGAAAGATCTGTTGGAAGACATATACAAGCATGATCATATTGTTCTTGAAAAAATTCCTTAAATTATTTACACTTTCCAAGAGAATGAGAACCAAAATGATGAAAAAGACAATATCCATTTCCTTATTTATGTGTATTGCTAAATTTCACAAAAGGAAAGACAACATTCTTATCACACATCAATCTCCAAAAGATTATAGTTGGTAATATTTCTTGATCATTCATGAATATGGGCTTATTCTTTTGAGATTGATTAGAAGAGTTTTTATTAGAATAAGAAGGCTTGTCTTCAATGAGTCTAATAGTTCCATTACCAACTAACTATTGTATACCCTCTTTAAAATCAAGACAAAGACTAGCATCATGATCATAAGTTTGATGAAACGAACAAAAATGAGTCTTTAAAGAAGAAGCTCTTTTAGCCTCTTGATGCATCCTTTGTCTTGCAAGATGATCTTTGAAGTTTTGAATCCTTAGAGCATAATCCATAATAGATTTATTACTATTTCCTAGGCCTTATATGGCAACTTGTGTAGGAGGGTTTATAGGGACTCAACTGCCTTGGTCAAATTTCCCAAGTTCTTGTCCTCTAAAACCTTGTTTTCATATTGTGTTAAAGCCACTCCTATAAGATTCTTTTGATTGATAAGGTGGGGGAACATTATAATAAATTTCTTTAGAGTTTGTAGTGTAAGGATGTTTAAAAGGAATAAAATGATTAGTAGATGAATAAGGAATATCTTGTGAAGAAGGAGGATTTTCCTTTCTTTCATCATGCATATCCTCTTTGGTAGATTGGGAAGGGAGATCCTTATAATCTAAGATGACATCTTTAATTAATGTTATATGGGGAGAGAGAGCATGAATGAAATGAATGACATCATCTTCTCTACAAATGCTTTGATGTAAAAAGATAGGCTCTTGGAGAATAAGGAGGATCTATAGAGATAGAAACACCCATATTTTAGCCTCCTTGCACAAGGGTATGTGTGTGAGAAGAAGATGGGGCCATGTTTCTCTTCAAGCTTTCTCTCCAATAGAGAGATGATTTATAGCAGAATTAGGTTGTTCTTCATTCTCATTAGATACCCTAGGAGAGGTACGAGTATTAAGTGTTTTATGGACATTTCTAGGATTGGGATCTACAAAAGAAATACATTTTCCTAGAAACATCACCATAAAGAAATATAAATGATAAACGGATGCTTTAAGATCTAGTTTATGAAAAGAAAGAAACTTAGAAATTCTAAAAAAATAATATGTCCAAGTGCTCTAAATGAAAAGAAGTAACATGAAATAAAAGAAGTCATTATGTGTCAAATGATTATAATAAATGTACGTAAAAAGCAATGTAATCAGATGTGAAATAAGAAATAGATCAAATTCATTGATTGCCATGACAAAAATGAATTAGAATTTTATCAATTAAATCTCTTAATTTATTTAAATTAATGAGATTGACAAATTTAATGATTAAATGAGAATTTGGAAATTGGAATTTGCAAAAAAAATTAAGAAAATGATTATCCCAATTGAAATTTAAAATTAGGATTATGTAAAAGTAATATCTTAATTGAAAATTAAAATTATCCATAAGAGATTTAAATTTAAAATTAGGGCCTTACGAAAACAACCTCTTCATTTTAAAATTCAAATTTAAAATGTTGAAAGAATTAATTTAAATTTAAAAATTAGGGTTCTTTTAATTAACATCTTAATTTTAAAATTTAAATTTAAAATTATCCTCAACAAAATAAAATTAAAAATTATTGTCAAATAACCACTTACCACTTAATTTTAAAATTTAAATTTGAAAATAGATATAAAATTGGAATTTGAAAATTGAAAATTTGGAAACTGTAAAAGATTAATTTAAATTTAAAAATTAGGGTCTTTGTAATTAACCACTTGATTTTAAAATTGAAATTTGAAATTGAAATTTGATCCAAGATTTTAATTTTGATTTTGAATTAAAATAAATTTGAAGACGGGGATTCAAAATTTAAACAACCCACAAACTCAATTTTTAAAATTAAAAATTAGGGTTTTTGGGATTAACCACTTAATTTTAAAATTTAATTGTGAAATTTGACTTGTATATTGATATGTGTTTGGAATGTGTTTGACCCTCTTTTATAAGTTGAATAAGTAAAGTGTTGGAATTGAACATAAAATAAGAAGAAACAATGAGCTACAAATTAAGGATTCAGACATGCACCTAGATCTGAGAAGTTTGAGATGATTCGAAGCCGCTTTGTGAAATCTACCAAAAGTAGCATGAATCGTGTGTTTGGACTAGGGCGCCCACCTTCTTAGTCCTCAAAATTTTTGCACACCAAAAAGGGTTTTTCCATCTCTGCAAATAAAGATTAATTCTCAAAAAATAGTGTCACACCTATTTCTTGCACACAAAAAGAGAGGTAAATGTGTTGGGAATAAGGGTTTGCCTAATTAAAACTCCTATTTGGAATAAAAATTGAATTAAATACTACAAATGCTTGAAATAAATGATGGAAAGGTATAATTTTACATCTACAATACATGATGATGATGCTTTGCTTCTTGGATGTAATCACATATGTTGTATGAAATGGCATGAACATAACAGAATCCTAACACACACATTCTTGCAAATGAATAATGTAATAATGCTCCGCAATTGATAGATGAGGAATATGTAGCCTCGAGGAATGCTTGAATGTACTCTCCTTTCCTTTTCCTTATGATTATCTATCATGTGTCTTTGCCTTATGATTATCTTATTATTATTATGACTAATGAGACAGGAAGACCTCTTTTATACTTGCCTATTGTAAAACTTATTAATTTTTTGACATAAGCCGGCATAAAGAATGTTTTCCCATTCAAATTTGGGATAGGTTCTAGTGGCCATAATAGGTCCCAATTAGGGAGGACCAAGGCGTGGCGCCTTGGTCTTACCCTAATTTGGGATAGGGACAAGGTGAAAACTGGGAAAAAGAAGCTTAGTTGCATGGGGGAGGCATAAATGGGTCCCGATCAAGCATGGGGATGAAATCGCTAAGGAAAGGACCCCTAATGTGGTCAAAATTGCACAAGGTGCAATTTTATGATGCTACAAGTGGGTGCTTCAAGAAGTCTAGGTATTCTATGGAATCCTTGGAAGATATACATTATGATAATAGAAGAATGTAATTATTGGATATTAAAAAATTGTGGGATGCTTAATAGATAATACTAACTTGAAGGACTTGCAGGAAAGGAATGGTATTTTGACATGGACAAATAGGAGGAAATATTTCATTAACATCATGGAAAGGATTAATAGATTCCTACTATCTAATAACTGGGATGGCCTAATAAAATTTAATGATGTCTCCCTACTCCCATTGGTTGCTTTAGACCATTTCCCAGTCTAAATGCTTGGATCCAAGGTCAAACCCTTATACAAATACCCTTCAAGTTTCAAATTATGTGGTTCAAGGACTCAAGTTTGGAAGGCCTTATAGAAACATTGTGGAAAGAGGTAAATTACAAAAGAACACACAGAAATGTGCAAACTAAACAGTAAGCTAAAATATGTGAAAATGATGTTAAAAGGATGGAATAAAAACTGCTTGAGAAATATTTTTCAAGAGAAAAGGAGAATAGAAGTTGAATTAGAGAATCTCAATGAAAAAATAATAAAGGGATGGGAGAAATAGAATATGAGAAAGAGAGATGCCTCAAAGCTAATTTGCAAGAAATTTTAGCAAGAGAAGAATGATACTGGAGATAAAAATCAAGCGAAGTATGGCTATAAGAGGGGGACATGAATACAAAATTATTTCATAGGGCCTTAGTTTCTAAAAAGGAAAGAAGTAGATTCACGGAAATAGATAGGACAAATGGAACAAGAACTCAAAATATAGAAGAGACTAACAAAGAGGGACTGAATTTTTTTAAAACAATTCTTAACACAGTACCACAAGAGGATAAGCTAATAAGATAGGAGTTATTAAGTGCAATCTCTAAGGTTATAAAAGATTAGCAAAACCAGGATTTGCTTAGATCAATATTAGAAGAGGAGTCAAAAATAGCAATCTTTCAGATGAATCTGGATAAGGCCCCAGGCTCTGATGGGTTTCCTCCTAGTTTCTTTCACAACTTTTGGAATATAGTGAGCCAGGATATACATAAAGTAGTGGAGGAATCAAGGAAAAAGTAAACAATCCTAAAAGCCATAAATCATCCTTTCCTAGTCCTAATACCAAAGAAGAAAGTGGTGACATCCATGGGGAACTTTAGACCAATTGAATTATGTAATACAACATATAAGATAGTATCCAAATTAATTGCCAACCACCTCAAAAATGTTTTAAATATTCTTATATCAGAAGAACAAAGTGCCTTTGCCCCAAGAAGAACAACAAAAGAAGGTATCATTATAGCTCATGAAGAAATCCACTTAGCAAGGAAATCAAAATAGGTAGGGATGATTATAAAACTCAACATTGTGAAATCATTTGCAAAGGAATGGATTCAATGGTTAGATGTGTGAATATCAACTCCAATGCTTTTGGTGTTAATGAATGGTGAAACTCATGGTTATTTTATGTCAAAAAAAGGTATAAGGCAAGGAGACCCAATATATCCATTTTTATTATAATCATGGATCAAGCTTTGGGGAGAGGTATAAATAAGGGGAAAAGGGAAAATGGTATGTAATCAAGGTATTTGAGGGAGTGACCCTTGTAACCCACCTGCAATTTGTGGATAATACTATGTTCTTTGAATAATTTGATAGAAAGGAAGCGAGGTAAATTAAGAACCTACTCAATAAATCTTGTGTCGCTTCTAGCCAACAAGTCAATTGGAGTAAGTCTGAATTTTTTTTCCTCAACACCCAACCAAGTCTTCAACAGGATTTGGCTAAGATCGTAAGACTAAACATTTCTAACTTCCCAGGGAAATTCATAGGGATGCCACTCTTTCAAGGAGTGAACAAAAAAAGTATTGGCAAACACTAGTTTCTAGATATGCAAACAAGATGAGTGTTCAGAAAGGCAAATGGTTGTCGATAGCAAGAAAACTACTCATGATAAAATAAGTACTCTCAGAACTTTCCATATACTCTATGTCATGCCTAAAAATTCCATCAGGTATCATCACAGAAATGGTCAAAATTTTTTTATTGGAATGGGTCAAATCAGAAGAATAAAATAACCTTGATTGCTTGGGATAAATTATGTAAACCAAAAAATACTAGAGGAGTAGGTCTGAGAGACCGAGTGTCAATGAATCTAGCCATGGGTGCAAAGTTAGTATAGAAATTGGTTGAGGAGCACCTAGTTTTGAGTGCATTTTCTAGATTTTGGTGAGTTAGTCTTTAGTTTGGTTTTAGATTGTGAATAATGAATTGTCAATGGGATCTTGTATTTATTCAATTTTGGCTTATAAGCCCTTGTAAGCCTAAAATGGCATAAATGTGCATTTTTGTGTCAAACATCTCAAAAAATCTTATTTAGAATTGAGACATGTCATGTTAGTGGTTTTAAGACATCCTAGGTGGTTTAGAATAAGTGACAAAGCATAAAATGCAAAAAGGCACTTTTTGGCAAAAGTTGTCAATGTTGCTTGACAACATTTTACAACTTTGAGCAACTTTTCGAAAGTTGGAGCAAATCAGTGGTTTAAAAACCAAAGGATATTTTGTTACGATATTGATGGCATATAAATTATTTGTGTATGAATATAATGAGGTTGGTGAATGCCTTGAGGAAGTCATAATACATTTTGAAGACCTTTTTCCAGTTTTAACTTGCATTTCTCTCAAATTTGGAGTAGTAGTCCATACTTCATGGACTAATCTCTTTACTATTCTTTCAAGATTTATTTTTACATGTTCTTGTAGTGATCAGGAGGAATTTGAATTAGTCTTTGTTTCAGGTTTCAATTAAGCTTTTTATTTATAATGCTCTCAGCCTGAGCAGGGGTTTCAAAGCCCAAACATGGTTCCAGCTTGAAGTCCTTTGAGTTTATCTCAATAACCCTTGGGACTCAACTATGGAACCTTTTTACAGTGTATATAATCTTTTTTTTAGTTATCAATTTATTAAAAGTCCATTGGACATTATTTCCTAGGCAAGATCAGTCATAGCCTAGTTAGGAAATGATTAAAATTTGCAAGTGCTTGTAGGGATGATCAGGTTGGAAAATGCTAGGTGTTTGGAATGAGTAAGTGGGTTGTGGTAGAGCCTTTGTGGAAGTTTGAAGGTGTGGCAGACCAAATAAGACATTAAACCCTTGGAAGAAGGCCAAAAAGACCCTAAAACCCTTCAAAATATGTCATTTTTGGGTTTCGTACCTATACGGACAGATTCGGTTTCCTTGCCTAATGAATCTAAAGGTTATTCCAAAAGGGTACTCAGATCATAAAATATTTTTCCTATTTCTTTTAGATATTTGTGAGAAAATCCACAAAAACTAGTTAGGCAGGGCTAATTGAGGCTTTAGGGCCACTAGGCCTAGAAAATAGGGAAAAGAAGGAGTGATGGAGAAATGAATGAAACCCAATCACAAAACTAGTTGATTGGCTTGGAAAAACCTTAAGGACACATACTACAATTCCTGCAAGCATATGTTAGAAGTTTGATAGATTGAGGTTGGATTTACCCTTGTGAATCTAAATGATGCCTGAGCAGTTAGTGAGCACATTTGGATTGGGAGCACTCCTAGAGAATTTGAATGTTTGATTGGTTGATAGACTAGTGTAGAGTGAAGGGAGCCCACTAAGCCATCACTCAAGTTCATATTTGAAAAGGTTTTACTCTCTTTGAGTACCCCTCCCCATCATAGTGGTATCAGAGCAATCTAGATCTGGGAAGAAGCCAGTACATGAATGACACTGAATTAGTAGGAGAAAATAGTCTAAGGATGGTGACCAGTGTAGAATTAGCCAAGGAGGTAAAATATCAAGAGGGAGAGAATAGACTCCTTAGGGAAAGATTACTACAATTGGAGAGAAACCTAGACACAGTTGAAGACAAGACTAAGAAAGTGACAATTAAGGTTAATGAACGGAAGGGTAACAAAGTAGTAGAATAGGATACACACCTAGACCGGATCCTATTCTACCTAAAGATATTTTCCTAACTGCCATCAAAGCCATAGGAGGAAAATATTTGGAGGGAGTGCCACTTTTTTGTGGAAAAATGGAATGAGAAGTAGTTATGGAATGGATTGAAGGATTGGAGAATCTCTTTGAATATGATGGGATCAGTGCAGTACAAAAGGTGAAGGTAGCCAAATCTATATTGAGAGGAGAAGCCTTGACTTGGTGAAAATTCATCCAAGAAGAGAGGCAAAAGGATGGTAAGAACCCAATAGCCACTTGGAAAGGAATGCTAGCCAAGGTGAAAGAAGCATATATTCTTGGAGATTATGAGATCCAATTGTAGAAGAGGAGACAAAACTTGAGACAAAGAGACTTAGATGTGAGCAACTACACTGACGAATTTCAGAAATTGTGTTTGAGATCCAAGGTGGTGGAAGATGAAATCATCAAGATAGCCAGATACTTGAATGGCTTGAGATGGAATATTCAAGAAGAATCGAGTTTTTTACATCCTAGTACCATTCATAAGTGCTATCAATTGGCATTAAAAGTGGAAGGAAAGAGAAAAAATAAATAAGAGCAAAGCAACAGAGGCAAAGGTAGAGGGAGAGATAGTAGAGGTCAGAGAGGTAGCTTTGGTGGAAGAAGTATAGACCAAAGATCCTAAGGGGAATCCAAGTTTGTTGAGAAAAGTGGGGATTCCAATAGTAAGAGCAGCTAGAGAGGAAGGGGATCTAGCAACTCTAGTAGAGGAAGGTCTAGTGGATCAGGAAGAGGGTCCTATTTCTCCATAATAAAGTGCTACAATTGCCATCAACTTGGACACATGGCCTATATATGCCCTAAGAAGTCTTCCTCATCCCAAGGAGCTAAGAGGAGAGTAAATTATGCTCAAGAGGATGCAACAAACATGAAGGCATCAAAAGGGAGTTTGGATTTAGAGGTTGGAGAGAATATTTTGATAAGAAGAGTCTTGATTAAAGAACTAGTTAAGGAGGAACCTAGCCAAAGGAGATCCTTGCTTAGGATAAAATGCAAGATTATGGGAAAAGTATGTAGAGTGGTAGTGGATTCAGGATCCATAAATAACATAGTATTAGAGGAAGCGGTGAGTAAGCTCAACTTACCAATAATACCACATAGTGATCCTTGTAGGGTTACTTGGCTTAACAAGGGGCATCATGTTCTTTTGAATGAACAAACTTAGGTGGAGTTCACTATAGGAGGCTACAAGGACAAAATCTTGTGTGACATCTTTCCCATGGATGATTGCCACCTACTCCTAGGTAGGCCATGGTATTTTGACAGAAAAGCAATACACCATGGGGAGAAGAATGCTTATACTTTTCAAAAGGATGGAATCACCTACAAAATTCAGCCCAGAGCAGACCAAGTAGAGGGTAGATCAAAAGGTTCTAATCTGCTGCTAGTTGGTGAGAAGGAGTTTGTCAACATACTGAAGGAAGGAGAAGGAGTGGGGTTTACCATTATTGTACAACCAAAAGAAGACAACAAAGAGAAGAAGGTATGCATTCCAAAAGAAGTGCAGTAGGTCCTAAATCAATTTAAGAACATTATCAGTGATGGAACACTAGCAACATTGCCTCCTCAACATGTCATAAGTCACCAAATTGACTTCATACCTGGAGCTTCATTGGCCATTAAGGCATCTTACAAACTGACACCGGATCAAAACAAGGAGATAGTCAAGAAAATACAAGAACTCTTAGACAATGGACTAATAAGAAAGAGTGTCAACCCATGTGTAGTACCCACCATTTTGGCCCCAAAGAAGGGAGGTACTTGGAGACTTTGCATTGATTCTAGATACATAAACTGGATTACCATATGTATAGATCTCCCATTCCAAGAATTGATGATTTGATTGATTGTTTAGGAGGTGCTAAATACTTCACCAAGATAGACCTCAAGAGTGGTTACCACCAAATCAGAATCAAGGAGGGTGATGAATGGAAGACAACCTTCAAGACCACATAAGGAATTTATAAATGGCTTGTTATGACATTTGGACTCACAAATGCTCCTAGCACATTCATGAGACTCATAAATGAAGTACTCAAGGACTATTTTGGTAAATTTGTTGTTGTTTACTTAGATGACATCTTAATTTTTATCAAATTTAAGGATGAACATCTTAAGCATATAGAGATTGTATTGAGGAAATTATCTGATGAGCAACTAACCATCAGTTTGGAGAAAGGTGATTTTATGAAATAGGAACTGATATATCTTGGGTCTATAATCTCAAGAGGTAATTTGAAGATGGATACCTCTAAAGTGAAAGTTATAATTAGTTGGCCTACACCTAATACAACAAGTGAAGGAATAAATTTCCATGGCTTGGCTCAATTCTATAGAAATTTGACCAGAGAATTTAGTGAGATATGTGTACCCATGCTTGAGACAATTAAGGGAGGTATGAAAACCAAGTTTAAATCGACAAAGGAAGCACAAAGAGGATTTGAACTCTTGAATTAAAATGTGGCTACTCAACCGATACTCATTCTTCAAAGTTTTGACAAGCTCTTCACCATTGAATGTGATGCAAGCAACATAGCAATTGAAGCAGTCTTAAGACAAGACAATAGACAGGTTGCATTTTTTAGTGAGAAGATCAATGATGCAAAGAAATGGTATTCATTTTATGATTTGGAGTTGTATGCACTTGTTCAGTCCCTTAAGAAATGGAGGCATTATTTCCTACCAAAAGAATTTGTGGTTTATACTAATAATCAAGCTCTTAGCTTTCTTAATTCTCAACAAAAGTTGAACCATAGGCATATTAAATGGGTAGTCTTTGCAGTCACATACCTTTACCATTAAACACAAAAAAGGAAAATGTAATAAGGTAGGTGATGCATTAAGTAGAAGGCTACTAATAGTGCAAGAAGTGCAACTCAAAAGTATTGGAGTGGATAGTTTCAAGGATTTGTATGAAGGAAATGAAGACTTTGTTGTTGCCTACAAGGTCTTCCAAGAGTTTGGAAACCATTTTTATAGTGAATATGCAAATTACACCTTACAAGATGGACTTTTGTTCAAAGTAGGACAACTATCTGTACCTAAAGGGTCTATGAGAGAAAACTTGATGTAAGAGAAGCACAATGGATGCCTAAGTGGGCATTTTTTCGAAGAAGACTTTGGAACTTGTCCAAAGATTCTACTATTGGCCTAAGATGAAAAGAGATATCAAGAAATATGTGGAACAATGTGTGGTTTTCCAAAGAGCTAGGAGTACCTCTTCCAATGTTATTTTTATCAGCCTTTACCTATCCCAAACCAGCCATGGGAGTGTGTAAGTATGCACTTTGCTGTTGTTTTTCCTAAAACCAAATTAGGTTTTGATAGCATATATGTTGCGGTATATAGGTTTAGCAAGATGGCCCATTTTATTCCATGTAAGGTCACTCATGATGCTAGTCACATTGCTCACTTATTTTTCAAGGAGGTTATTAGAATTTATGGTTTACCTATCGGTATTGTATAAGATAGAGATGCAAAGTTTATTGGTCATTTTTGGAAGACTTTGTGGCAAAGATTGGGTACTAACTTGTCTTTCAGTTCAACCTATCATCCCCAAATGGATGGCCAAATAGAAGTGGTCAATATAACACTTGGAAACCTTCTTAGAAATTTGACAAAGGAGTATGGACAAGCTTGGGATCAGATCATCCATCAAGCTGAGTTTTCCTACAATGACAATGTGAATAGGTCAACCGTTAAAAGACCTTTTGATATTGTGTATGGCCTTCATCCTAGAGGTGTTTTGGAGCTCAAAGATGTTGGGAATATGGGACAAACAAGTGCACATTCTTTGGACATGGCTCAATCCATGCAAGAGGTTCATGAGCAAGTTAGGACAGCCCTACTAGACACCTCTCAAGAATCAAGGAAAAAGTAGATGACAAAAGAAAAGATGTACAATTTGTAGTTGGAGACATGGTCATGGTTCACTTGAACAAAGAAAGGCTTTGGAAAGTTGTCCCTAGTAAGCTTCAAATGAGGAGGATTGGTCCTTGCAAAATCTTGTCCAAGTATGGCAACATTGATTACAAGTTAGACCTACCCGGTGATATGGCTTTATCTCCCATCTTCAATGTTGTAGATTTGGTCTAGTATAAGGGAACACTTCTAGAGGAGGATAGTAGAGTCTCAAAGGTCTCTCAAGAGCTTTCAAACCTTCCCTTACCACCTGCACCCATTCCACAAGCTAAGATGCTGTTAGACTCCAAAGTTCTCAAGCAAACAAGGCATACCATCTATATGGAGCACTTGATTAAATGGCAGCACCTTCCAGCATTTGAGGCTACTTGGGTACCTAAAGTAGACTTCTCTAAGCTTGGAGTTCCCCTTTCTTTGTTTCCTAAAGGAGTCACTTGAGTTCTTTCTCAGTGGGGGAGTATGGTGCAGGAGCACCTAGTTTTGAGTGCATTTTCTAGATTTTGGTGTGTAAGTCTTGAGTTTGATTTTGGACTGTGAATAATGGACTACTCATAAGTCCAAATGTGTTTTTGATATGCATTTTGAGGATGAATTTCAATGGGATTATGTATTTACTCAATTTTGGCTTATAAGCCCTTGTAAGCCTAAAATGGCATAAACGTGCATTTTTATGTGAAACATATTGAAAAAATTTATTTAGAATTGAGACATGTCATGTTAGTGGTTTTAATCCATCCTAGGTGGTTTAGAATGAGTGACAAAGCATAAAATGCAAAAATGCACTTTTTGGCAAAAGTTGTCAATGTTGCTTGACAACATTTTACAAGTTTGAGAAATGTTTTGAAAGTTGGAGAAAATCAGTGGTTAGGAAACCAATGGAGAGTTGGTTAGGATCTAGAAAGAATATAAATTCTCTATGTATGAAAATAATGAGGTTGGTGAATGCCTTGAAGAAATCATAATACATTTTGAAGAACTTTTTCCAGTTTTAACTTGCATTTCTCTCAAATTGTGAGCAGTAGTCTGTACTTCATGGATTGATCTATTTATTGTTATTTCATTATTTATTTGTACATGTTGTTGTAGTTCTTAGGAGGAATTTTCATTAGTCTTTGTTGGAGGTTTGAATAGAGTTTTTGATTTATATTACTGTCGACCTGAGCAAGGGTTTTAAAGACCAAACATGGTTCTAGCTTGAAGTCCTTTGAGTCTCTCTCAATAACCCTTGGGAATTGATCTATGGAACCTTTCTACAATGCATATAAGATTTTTTTTAGTTTTGATTTCATTGGAAGGCTATTAGACATCATTTCCTAGGCAAGCTTAGTCATAGCCCGGTTAGGAAATGATTGAAATTTTGCAAGTGCTTGTAGGGATGATGAGGTTGGAAGATGCCAAGTGTTTGACATGAGTAAGTAGGGTGTGGTAGAGTCTTTGTGGAATTTTGGAGGTGTGGCAGACTAGAGAAGATAGTAAACCCTTGGAAGAAGACCAAAAAGACCCTAAAACCCTTTAAAATATGCCATTTTTGGGTCTGTACCTGTACGGTCAGACCTCGTTTCCTCACCTGATGAATCTAAAGGTTCTTCCAAAAGGGTACTCAGATCATAAATTATTTTTCTTGGATCTTTGAGCCATGTGTGAGAAAATCCACAAAAAATAGTTAGGTAGGGCTAATTGGGGCTCTAGAGTTACTAGGCCTAGAAAATAGGGAAAAGAACTAGCGATGGAGAAATGAATGAAACCCAATCACAAAAATATTTGATTGGCTTGGAAAAAATTTAAGAACACCTACTACAATCACTACAAGCATATGTTAGAAGTTTAATATATTGAGGCTGGATTTACCCTTGTGAATCTCAACCATGCCTAAGTAGTCAATGAGCATATTTTGATTGGGAGCACTCCTAGAGTGTTTGACTGTTTGATTGGTTCATAGACCATTTTAGAGTGAAGGGTACCTGCTAAGCCATCACTCAACTTCCTATTGGAAAAGGTTTTACTCTATTTGAGTGCCCCTCCCCATCATAGACTATACACAAATAGTAACCAGAAGTAGGCCAATATCCTAAGAAGGAAATAGCTAAATTTAAATAGTTTGATTGCTATCCTGAAAGTGAGAGGCCGCCATATAGGCTTAGAATTATTGAATTACATTCTATAAATCAAGGATATAATAACAAAGATCATCACCTGGGAGATAGGAAATGGTGAACACGCTTCTTTTTTGATAAAATCATGGAATAATAACAAAATCCTAGAGAAATATCCGAATTTGGAAGACATAAGAAGGGAAACATTACTAAAATGCGGATCAAAGGTAAAAGATTAAGGAGAAGTTTTAATAGAAAAAAGGGAGTAATAGTTTGGAAATAGAAATCACTTTGTGAAAACTTCAAGCACCAGAAGATAAAAAATAATGGCTTAAGGCTTTACTAGATTAAAGATGATTGATAACCACAAGCGATCTAGATAGGATAAGATGGTGTGGGGCAAAAAAAGGTTCCTACAAGGTTAACCTCATATACAAATTAAAAAGGAGGTTATTAGCTAAAGAGGATTGGCCAACAAAAGTATTGTGGAGCAAGTATTTTCTTCTGAAGGCAAAGATCTTTGCTTGGCTAGAAATCCAAGGAAAAGTGCTAACCCAAGACCGCCTAAGCATAATGTGCTTCCCAGGAGCAAGTAGATGTGCTCTATGCAAAGTGAATGGTCAATCGGTAGACCATTTATTTTGAGAAAGTGACTACTGAAATAAATGTTGGGATGCAATTAAGGGAAAGTTAGAAGTTTATAGCCCAAAACCCCATCATCTGCTATATTGGTTCCAAATATGGAATGAAATGAGGAAAAAAGGCTAAATTGGTTCCAAATATGGAATAAAATGGGGGAAAAGGACTCTTTGAATCAATTTGGCAGGTATCTCCATCAGCGTTGATATGGAAGCAATGGGAGGAGAGAAATAAAAGGATATTTTAGAATTAGGAAATATGAATTGAGACCCTTACTAGGAAAATAGGGGATTAGATAAGCGAGTTAGAAAATGTGGCTGCAAAGACAAAATGGGGAAAGGTTTTATAGTGAATAGGTGGGATGAATGGATTAGAAAGAGGTTTAAAGGTGTAGTCATACCCACATATAACCAAGCAAGTGGAAGAAAGAGAGGCAATTAAAGTAGAGAGAACATGAGATGGTCTCCCCCACAAGCAAGTTGGGTCAAAATCAGCTTTGATTGAGTGGTTAAAGGGAACCCAAGGTTAGGTGGTATAGGATGTGTAGTTAGGAATAAAAAAGGTGAAATCATAGCTCAAGAACCAAAACCTATAGGGATGTAAACTAATAATGTGTCAGAAATTAAAGTGGCCCTACTAGTATTGAGACTGAGAATTAAGTTTGGAGCAAAAAAATCCACCTCAAAGGTGATTCCTTAATAATAGTTAATGTTATTAGCAATAATAAAGCACCAAATTGGATTATATCCAAATGACTTATCCCAATTCGAGAAGCAATCACAATATTATAGAATTTTAAAGTGACTTTTATATATAGAGAAGGGAATGGACTTGCAAATAATTTGGCAAAAATAATGGCCAATAGGAACTGAAGCCTAAGCTTAAATACATAAACATAACTTTGCATCATGATGCTTCATAGATGAAGAATTTGAATTCAAAAATTGAATGGAACAATCTAGTATCCATTAAAAGTATCAACTGGAAATAAAAAGGTTTGGTGAATGGCTTATAATCTAATAAATGTGATAGGATCCTGAAGCAAGTATAATTTGAATAAAATAAATATGTGATATAAGCAATATTCATAAATGTGATGGATGGCTATGAAAAATGACATCAAATGAGTAATGATTTGTTAGAAAGGTAATCTAGATAATATAGACTAAAATATTTGGAAGGAGATTTCTAGGATTTATTTAAGCATGAAAAGGACAAAAATCTGAACTTCATTCAGCCCCAGCCTAGCTAAGCAGAAACCTAAAAATGTAATCATGAAATCTGAGGGAAAGGAACATAATTTTAGTTAAATGAATAATGAAATAGCAAAAAGACTTAAAAAAATATTAAATAAGACATACGACTAGAATGAGATCAAAGTTTCTAGATATAGCCACTAGATTTAATCAAACTCAATCCTAGATTGTAGATGGAGATGTGATGGAGAGCCCGATTCACCTAATATATAGGAAAAGACAAAAGGCTAAAAACCATCCTGAAATAGGAATATCAATTGGTACTTCATGCAATCAAACAATTTATGGGGGAAGAATATTTAATGATAAACCATATGTATCATATGAATTCCAACATATCTTCAATGTTTCTGGCATTATCTCTAGAGAGAGGATTGAGTAAGGAAAAGGATAGGGACCTAACAAAGGCATTATTCAAAGCCTAGTTTGTAGGAGGTCTGGAGGAAATGTTGAGGAACATAGAAGAAAATTGGATCCCACTAGTGAAATATTATGATAAAAAGATGAAATAGAAAAGTTGCCAATAATCTTGTTGGATGACAAAATGATGTTTCATGACAAAAAGGAAAGGGCTATAAGGTGCTTAAACTTCCTACTAAACTAGACACAAATGGTAATCAACCTTGACCCCATGTGGATAGAAAACTTCATGGAATAGAAACACATAGAGGAGAAGAATGTCAAGAGCATCTCAAACAATGATGACCATGATGAAACAAAGTAGGAAGGGCTAGGAAAGTGAGATTTTGAAAGATATGCCATCTTTTTTGGGTGTTCTAGTTTATTTTAGTAGAAAGGTAATGATAGGTATTTCTAGTTATAGGCTGATGCTAGAAGTAATTAAGGAAAATCATGGGCCTATGTCCCTCTGTCTGTAATTAAGAAATATAGAACTATGCATAAGGTATATTTATCTAGAGATGAAGTTTACGTTGCAAATACAACTACTCTTATGAAATACGAAAACTGAAAAAATATATCTTTTGATTATATAATGAAGGAGATTGGCCCTAGCTAGTAGTTTAAATATATTACAAAAAAAAATCTATTTAAAAAGGTTCAGGAGAAGACTACTCTATGGCCACATAATCTATAATCAACCTCAAGGAAAATCATGGAAAATACGAGAACAAAATAAAAGGGAGAAGGATAGTGAGTGAGAGAAGAATAACCTAATCTAATAGAAAATTATTAATTTAGCATGATCCTCTTCTACAAATACCAAAAAGCAATGTAAATTATTGTTAATCTATTCTCACTATACACTAAGATGAGAATAGTTTATTTTGTCATTGATGTCAACCAACTGGTAAAATGGTTCACAACTTACACCGGCAATAGACATCATCTACTAGCAATGATAGCTACAAAGATTATTCTCACCGACATCCATTCTAGACCAACATAAGATCTTACTGGCACTCCCAGCTGACATGGAAATTATATTGTTTCGTATTGTAATTAATTATTTGTAGCCGGGATGATGTATTGTAAAGACTCATATATGTATGAGATCTTATAGGTCATTTTGTAAGTATGGAAGAAGTATGTATGGTATGTAAGTGAAGTAATGATATGTAATTAGGTAATGAATATGAGAGAAAATATTTGTATATACATTTTGATGTAATAATTTTTTGAGCAAATAAGAGCATAGTAGAGTGAAGAAAGGTTTATGGCAAAGGTATTTGACAAACCTTAAACCGGTACTGAATGTAGAATTGCAGATGCTATTTTGAGGAGTACATTGTCATTGGATCTAACCATCCGATTGTGTAGTCAGTGTGACTCCTATTTTGCGATTGAGTAGTGAGCTCTAGGCTGTTGGCCTTCCTGCATGTGCAGGCCCCTATTGTATAAGTAAATTTTATTCATATTGGCCAGTGAGTAAATATTGTGGGTGACAAATCCCACCGAGGGTTTTCCCCTACCAGGTTTCCTCGACAAAAATATATGTGTTATGGTGTGCATTGATGTTTTTTCTCTTATTTCTATTTATTGCTTTATTGCTTATTACCGGTACATTAATTTGGATTGTAAATTTGCAAACAAGTTTAAATCTTTTGTTCACCAGTTAGACACTAATTCACCCCCCCCCCCTCTTAGTGCCTTTGGGACTGATCAAGTATCTAACAATTGGTATCAGAGCATAGTCCTCTATTTGTTGAAGCCTAACAACTTGAGGAAGATTCTGAAACCGGTACCGATGGAATGCTTGAGACAACAGTTGGAAGGAGCTCTTGAAGATTTTGATATAGAAAAATTGAAGAATATCAAACTGGAAGATGAACTTACAACTGCCTGGGAATTTATCAAAGCACTTCAAGATAACCTGGTTATAGCAAAGAATAAGATAAAATAATTACATGTGCAATTGAAAAATCAAGATGATGAAGAAAAAGAAACTCTCAAAGATATTGCAGAGAAATTGATATAAGAGAACAATAACATAAAGAATGAGATGCAAGATTTAACCATGAGACTATGCAAAGATATTGAAGATAGGAAGAAGAATGAAGAAGATATGGCTAGAAGACTTAATGAAAGTTCAGATGAATCTCTAAGGCTTAGTTATGAATAGGATATGCTTAAAATTGATTTGATTCACATGCAACATGACCAAGAGGAAATTTTAAGACAAGTTAGCACTTTGGAAAGTGAGTTGGTTAGTACAAATTAATACAAAGACAAATTCAAGAAAAGTTCAAATAATCTTGATGATATGTTAAAAAGTCAGAAACCTGATGGAGAAATAGTTGGACTTGGATTTGAACATGGAGAAAGTTCTGAGACTACAAACAATCATGATCACGGCAAACCGGTAAGGCAACCTAATGATTATAAATTTAATGCAAAATGTTTGAATTGTAACAAATTTGATCATAGAGAAAATCATTGCAGATTTAGGAATAATCAGAATACAAACTTGCCCACCGGTCAATGTTCCAAATGTAAACAAAATGGTCATAACTTAGATAATTGCAGAATGAATGTGAAATGCTATGTTTGTGGTAGATGCAAGGACATTTATCTAATCAATGCAAAACTCAAACTAGTCAAGGCTATGGAAAGGAAATTCAGAGAAATAATGTAACTTGCTATGCATGTAATAAGATTGGGCATATTGGTAAATTTTGTAGAATCAAGAATTCACCAGCAAATAATAAAGAATCCAATAATAAAGGCAAAGAGAAGGTAACTGAAATCAAGCAAGAATTTTCAAAACAATTTATTAGAAACAGAGATCAGAGAGGAGATGAATCTGTCACTACACCGACATAACAGGGTAATCCTACACCTGCAGGAGATTCCTCATTTAAGTAAGGAATAATCCTTAGGGGTAAGGAAACCACTTGAAAATCATGCATTTACCCTCAGTTGGTGGTAAGAAGTTACATTCCTTCTTTACCGGCAGATATGTGGAGTTTTTACTTCACCAACGAAGCATTTATTGCAGTTGTAAATCAATTTTTTATTATAAAGTCATTGTAACCTCTCATTTCAGTTCACCAATCATCCAAGAATTTGAAGAGAGAGAAATTGTGCAAAGGCATTCTAAAGGCGAAGAAACAAAGGTCTTTCCAGTGCATTCAAGGATTTCACAGTTAAAAGGTATTTATCTTTCGCAATGGCATCTTCATCTTTTGTTCCTAAATTTGTACCAAACGCTACTATTGTGGAAAATATTAAATAACCTAGACCCATCTTCAAGATAATTCCTAAGATAGAAAAAAAAAAGATGACTCTATTGGTGCATTCTCTAAAATATTGAAGGGAGTCGCATTTACTAAAGACCCTAGGGCATACATACATTGTAACATAGAAAGTTTAGGGTCTAAAGATTTGATGAACATGTACATGACTGTAATCACTGACAAGGATGGGGTAGTGAAACTAGAACATAAGGTAGTTGAGGATTTAGGTTTCATAGATATCCTCCATATGCCATAATTTTGAGATGAAGCCATTCGATATGTCCTTAATAGGGTTGATAGAGAAGCTATCAGGGTTGTTACTGGTTTACCCTCCACCAGTTCTAGACCTGACAAGAAGCAGAAAATCCTTAACAAGGAAGTTATGAGCTCAACTAGAGGTACATATGACAACTGGTGACTTAGGGTTAGTGGCATAAAGGATTAAAATGTTAAATTTGCTAGCATCGTCATAGGATATAAAGTTGGTCATACAAATAGGTTGAATTATGTGTCAAGTTCATGCATTCATATTGCACATGAGATTATTATAAATAATGCAAAGATTTATATTTGTGAATGGTTAAAGGATGAATTGAGAGAGAAATTGGAAAAAGTAAAAGGTGATAAGAAAGGAGCCTTCAAATTTGGAAGTCTATTAGTATGTTTAATGCTTTACTTTTCAAAGGAGATCCTCGGTATGGGACATAAGGATTTTGCCTATGATATTTCTATTGGAAAACTTATAAAGGAGGCAATTACCGGTATGGGAGCTAACAATGATGAGTTTATTAAAGACTACTTCAAGAATTTACAAACTAAGATGAAACAGAGGGAAATGATTCCATAGAACATCGTAGATAAATATGACAAATAAATATGCTTTGTAGTAAAGAGAGATGAAATCAAAATGAAAGCAGTTACACCCAGCATTGTATGGATTACTGAAATCGGATATGAGGTGGACTCTCACATCTTGGACTCGTACACAAAAATACTTATAGATGCTTCATTGGAACCAACAGAGAAAATATTTGGAAATGTTGAAACAATTAAAAGTGATGTTGCTATGATGAAGCACGGAAATAAAAGAGACTTATTCATGAAAGAAGCTTCTAAGATAGTAAAAGATGTTACGTAAGGCTTAATGAATCTTAGCGATATTGTTGTTGATGATTCAATGATGAATAGTTAGTACCAAACCGATACTGAGAGGGGGGGGGTGAATTAGTACTGGTAAAAACACTTTTCCTTGAACCAGTTTAACTGAGAACCCTGCACATTGACTGGCAAGCAATAACATCGGTCTAAACCAGATTACTACTGGTTAAGCACACTGAAAGACATAAACCAGTAACTCAACTTTCCACAAAATCTAACATCTTATTTCCACTTCATCCATATACATACACTAATAATACTACAACAGAAATGTAAAGACTTATTGGTTCAACATGCTTTACTGCTTAATAGAGAATAACAAAGAATCACATAAAAAGCATCACACATAACACACATATTTTTCAAGTGGAAACCCAACTGGGAAAAATCACGGTGGGGATGAATACCCACAAGCTATTCTTTGAATGCTTTTGAAGTCTGCTCTGTTAGGAGCCTAGTCCGGTTAAAGACTTTACAATAGGTTCTGTTAGGAATCGATCCTGCTAGGGATCACCCAGTTAAGGGATGGCTAAATACCCAACTAAGGATTAAACCCTATTAAAGTTTACCTTGTTAGATGATTTTTAGAACTCAATGATTTTGAGTCACCCTGTTAAAGGATTTATAGAAAGCCAGTTAAAGCTACCCTGTTAATGGATTTTCCAACTATTGAAGTGGTTAAAGGTCAATAGGTATTACAATTGATCTGGTAAGAACACTCAATGCCAATGTAGATCTTCTTTACTTCCTTCCTTCTACACTCACACTCTGCAGGTATCTATTCTCTTATTTGGTCTAGCAAGAATCACGTATCTTTGCACTTAGATACACACACAACATTTGCCAACAACCTCAACATGGAAAACAACATTGACCTTATAGGAAATAGATAGGTCAGTAGCATAAACCCTAAACCCTAAACATTTAGGTGAAGCAATTCATTCGGTTCAATCCTAACTATTGATCATATTGCACTGATTACAACAGTCTTGAACAGATCTCAAGACGTTCTCCATTGGTCGTTCTTCACCGCTTCTTGGAGGCTGATAACCCATCATGCGTTCTCTACCATTTACAGAGACTTCACAAATTCCTGAGGTAGATAGGATCAATCTCCTTCATGAAAGATCCTTCATGCACACAAGGCTAACGTGGCAACATAATCTGTTCTTCGTTACAATGCTAACTCATCTCACGATGTCATCGGTTGAATCAGACAAGCATAGACCACTTCAACCAAAAACACTGAAGCAAAGAACACCAATCGGTAGTCATACTATATGAAACCTTGATACAAAACTTTCCATATACCGGTTCACATTCCAACATACCGATTCACTTGGACAAACATACCACTTCACTTTTTCACATATACCAGTTCACATTTCAACATACTGATTTATTTGGATAGCCATACTTCTTCACTTTTTCACATATACCAGTTATCTTGAAAGTGCTTACTTCAATATACCGGTTCACTCTTCATCATATTCACATCAATGACAACATACAATATCATCATGTCAACATACTCTACACATATGCCAACAATCTCCCCCTTTGGCATTGATGGCAATATACAAAGATATCTCTGAGCTTCACATCTTCTCCCCCAATGCTACAAATATCTTCTCCGCTTCATATCTTCTCCCCCTTTAACAACAATGCCAAAGTGAAGGCATAAACATCTATATTCTACTATGTTGCTCCCCCTAAGGAGTAGTATCCTTCAACAAACCAATCCTCAGAAAAATATATCTATGTAAGTCCTGACTAATGTGGAGCACACACCTTTAGTTAACCTCTTGAAGGGGTAGCACCCCTAATTCAACTCTCAAATAGGTAAAGGTAGCCTTTGGTAGAGGCTTGGTGAATATGTCTGCTAACTGCTCCTTAGAGGAAACATGTTCTAGTACAATTTCTTTGTTCTTAACCTTTTCCCATAAGAAATGATACTTAAGCTCAAAGTGCTTGGTTCTAGAATGTAAAACCGGATTCTTGGAGATGTTAATCGCACTTGTGTTGTCACAAAATATACTTACCGGTTTAGATACAAAAACTTTGAAGCCATTTAATACATGCTTCATCCAAATTGTCTAGGTGCAGTTCATAAATGTTGCAACATACTCCGCTTCTACTATAGATTGAGAGATACAACTCTGTTTCTTACCCGTCCATGAGACTAGTCTTCCACCAAGAAAGAATGCACCACCAGTTGTGCTCTTCCGGTCATCCATATTACCAGCCCAGTCAGCATCTATAAAGACTTTTAGGTTGAAATCATTATTGTATGGATACCATAATCCATAGTCAATAGTTCCCTTTAGGTATCTCAGAATCTGCTTGACTGCTACCAAGTGGGATTCTCTTGGGTTTTTCTAGAATCGTGCAACAATGCCCACTACATGTGCAATATCTGGTCTACTATGTACTACATAGTGAAATTTACCAATCATTGACTAGTATTCCTTCTCATTTACCAACCCTTAGTCATCCTCTTTGGATAATTTACAACCGGACACCATCAGTGTACCAACCGGTTTGCTGTCTTCCATACCAAAGGTCTTCAACACCTCTTTGACATATCTGGACTGAGTGATAAAGATTCCATCTTTCATTTGTTAAATATGTAGTCCAATGAAGAACTTAATCTCCCCTATAAGTGACATCTCAAACTCCTTTTTCACCTAATCTGCAAAATCATGACTCATCTTGTCATCTCCTCCAAAGATTATGTCATCCACAAATACCTTACAGATAAGAATCTGATCTCTTTCTGACTTCTGGTAGATATTACTATCCTCACTTGTTCTCTCAAATCCAATCTTCATAAGATGGGAGTGCAAGCATTCATACCATGCTCTAGGTGACTGATTTAGTCCATACAAGGCCTTACATAGCATACACACCATGTCATTATCTTCTGATAGGGAAAATCCATCTGGTTGCTCTATATACACCTCCTCTTCTAGTATTCCATTCAAAAATGCAGACTTTACATCCATTTGGTATACTTTGAATCCCTTGAATGCTGCATATGCAAGAAGCATACAAACTCCTTCTAATCTAGCTACTAGAGCAAAGGTTTCTCCATAGTCATCTCCTTCTTCTTTTGCATATCCTTTACACACCAATTTGGCTTTGTTTCTAACCACTGAGCCATCTTCATTCAGCTTATTTTTGAAAACCCATTTGGTGCCAATGACATTTTTATGCTTAGGTCTGGGTACCAAAGACCATGTACCATTTTTTTCTATCTGGTCAAGTTCCTCTTCCATTGCCTTGATCTAGTCTTCATCTTTATGTGCCTCTTTGAATGTTTTAGGCTCAAATTCAGAGATCATGTAAGAGTTTTCTCTGATCTTTCTTCTTGTAAGAATTCCTGCATCCTTGTCTTCTATGATCTTCTTTGGATCATGATTCAACTTTACATACCTAGGAATGATCTTAGTTGTTTCCTCTCTCTTTTATTCTTCATCCTCATCTTCATTAGTATCAGCATCCACCAGTGTAGGAGCACTATTACTGGTGCTTGACTATTTTGCAACCGGTTCCCAAAAGGTCACTACCAGTTCATCTGCTACTTGCTCACTACCAGTTTCCTCAGATTTCTCAAAGGTTTCATCAACTCTAAAATTGATGCTTTCAACAATTCTTTGCATCCTATTGTTGAAACATTTGAGAGCTTTGCTCTTTGTGGAATATCCTAATAATATTCCTTCATCACATTTAGCATCAAACTTGCTCTGATGTTCACTGCTCTTGATATAACATCTACTACCAAATGCTCTGAAGTATCTTACCACTGGTGTATTACTGGTCCAATACTCATAAGGTGTTTTGTGCTTACCCTTTTTAATGAGTACCTGGTTCATTGTGTAGACTGCAGTGCTCACCACTTATCTCCAAAAGGTGTGAGCAACCTTTCCTTGGATCAACATAGTTCTAGCTACTTCAACCATAGTCCAGTTGTTTCTTTTAGCTAGGCCATTTTGTTGTGTAGTCTAGAGGATAGACAGTTGCCTCTTGTTGTCATTCTCTTCACAATATTTGTTGAATTCACCATAAATGAATTCTCCTCCTTGATCAGTTCTTAAGTACTTAATCCTCTTACCGCTTTATTTGTCTATAAGTGTTCTGAAGGCTTTGAAATTTCCAAAAGCTTCATATTTGTTCTTCAAGAATGTGACACACATCATCCTTGGGAAATCATCAGTAAGAATCATAAAATACCTATCTCCATGCACACTCCTAGTTTTCATTGGATGACACAAATCAGTATGCACAAGATCAAGTAAATTGTCTGTAGTGAAAGGTTTACTTTTGAAGGTTGAGGAAGATATTTTCCCCAGTTGACACTCTCTGCATAAAGGATTTTCCAGTTTCCTCAGCATAGGCAGTCCTCTAACTACCTTGATCTTACTGGCCTTCACAATATTATTAAAGTTTACATGGCAGAGTCTCCTGTGCCATATCCAACTATCCTCAAACTTAGCCATGAGACATGTACTGACATTAGCATTTAGCTCAAATAGGTTACCTTTGGTCTGCATACTGGTAGCCATCAACTCACCATTATTTCCTTTGATTTTGCACACTCCATTTCTGAATTCTAGAGTGATTCCATTATCATTCAGTTGAGCAACACTTAAAAGGTTGTGCCTGAGACCTTCTACCCAATACACATTGTCAGCACTACTTCTTCCATTCAGAGAGATGGACCCTCTACCTTTTACCATACATGGTGCATCATTACCAAAACGGACCACACCACCATCATACTCTTCCAGAGATAGAAACTTACTCTGGTCACCAGTCATATGGTTAGAACAACCACTATCAATAATCCACTCATTGTAATTATCAAAGCGAGAGACAAGAGCCTTCTTGTCTAACACATCTTCCTTGACTGCTACAATCACAATATCTTTATTTTCTTCATCTTCTGATTCCTCATCAGTGACACCTCCATCAACTGCTACAAAACAGTTTCTCCAGTTTCCTCCTTTGAACTTCTTGAACCTCACTAGTTTATCCTTGTTGTCACCATTAGGGTAGTTTACAACAATGTGTCCTATCTAATTACAAGAAAAGTATTTCAAAGGAAGCTTACCTCTGTATTTATCGGTTCCCTTGGGATTTCTCTTGGCAAAAAGAGCTTCAAAATCCATCAGGATCTCCTCATCATCCATTTCTCTACTTTGTCTTGTTTCACCACTAGAACTAGCTTCTTTGCCTTTTCTAGATGGTGTAGCAGATGCTCTAAAGGCTGATTCAGTCTTCTAAATACTGCCATCATAATTATTTAGCTCATAAGCTTTTAACTTTTCAATGATGGAGTCTAGGGATACCTTTGTCTTGTCTACAAACCTCAACTCCTAAATAGAAGCAACCCTTATTGCATAGAATAGTAATAAGGATCTCAAAACTTTGCTAACAACAGTGGAATCTTCCATTTTACCACCTGCACTCTTGATATTTCCAACAACAGTTTTGATTCTTATTCCATATTGTTGAATGGTCTCTCCTTCAACCATCCACATGTCGTCAAACTTTCCCCTAAGGCTTTCTTCCTTAGCTTGTTTCACATGCTCATCACTGCCATAGATATTCTCAAGGGCATCCCATACTTCTTTGGGATTCTCTTTGTCCTTAACATCAATACACTCAATGTCAGATAAACTACTAATTAGGTCTTCCATGACTTGCTCATTCTCCCGAATCACTCTCTTTTGATCATCAGTGAGAGTACCTGTAGGCATAACATAAGCATTCTCAACATAGCTCCAGTGTTGAGCACCCATGCTTTTGATGTATATCTTCATTCTGTCCTTCCAAATTTTAAAGTTGTCTCTGTTGAACTTTGGACCTTCCCTCTTCATCATTAGAGTAGGATCTTTACCTCAAATAGTTAAGCTTACAAAACAGAGGACCTGGAGGATCCTCTGATACCAATTGATGATTCAATAATGAATAGTTAATACCAAACCGATACTGAGAGGGGGGGTGAATCAGTACTGGTAGAAACACTTTTCCTTGAACCAGTTTGATTGAGAACCCTACACATTGATTGGCAAGGAATAACAATGGTCTAAACCAGATTACTACCAGTTAAGCACAGTGAAAGACATAAATCGGTAACTCAGCTTTCCATACAATCTAACATCTTATTTCCAATTCACTCATATACATACACTAGTAATACTAGAATAGAAATGTAAAGACTTACTCGTTCAACATGCTTTATTCTTAACAGATAATAACAAAGCATCACATGAAAAACATCACACATAACACACATATTTTTCACGTGGAAACCCAACTGGGAAAAACCACGGTGGGGATGAATACCCACAAGTTGTTCTTTGAACCCTTTTGAAGTCCGCTCTGTTAGGAGCCTAGTCTGGTTAAAGACTTTACAATAGGTTATGTTAGGAACCAATCCTGCTAGGGATCACCCAGTTAAGGGATGGCTAAAATACCTAGTTAAGGATTAAACCCTGTTAAAGGTTACCTTGTTACAAGATTTTTAGAACTCAATGATTTTGAGTCACCCTGTTAAAGGATTTACAACAAGCTGGTTAAAGCTACCCTGTTAAGGGATTTTCCAACTATTGAAGTGGTTAGAGGTCAACAGGTATTACAATTGATCTGGTAACAACACTCAATGCCAATGCAGATCCACTTTACTTCCTTCCTTCTACACTCACACTCTGTAGGTATCTATTCTCTTATCTTGTCTGGCAAGAATCGTGTCTCTTTGCAATTAGATACACACACAACATTTGCCAACAACCTCAACATGAAAAACAACATCGACCTTATAGGAAATAGATAGGTCAATAGCATAAACCCTAAACCCTAAACAATTAGGTTAAGCAATTCAGTCGGTTCAATCCTAACCGTTGATCATATTGCATTGATTACAACAGTCTTGAACAGATTGGAAGATGTTCTCCATCGTTTGTTCTTCATCGCTTCTTGGAGGCTGATAACCGATCATGCGTTCTCCACCATTTATAGAGACTTCACACATTCCAGAGGTAGATAGGATCAATCTCCTTCATGCAAGATCCTTCATGCGCACAAGGCTAACGTGGCAACACAATCTTTTCTTAATTACAATGCTAACTCATCACACGATGTCATCAGTTGAATCACATAGGCATAGAACACTTCAATTGAAAACCCTAAAGCTAAGACTACCAACCGATAGTCATACCATATGAAACCTTGATACAAAACATTTCATATACCAGTTCACATTCCAACATACTGGTTCACTTGGACAAACATACCGCTTTACTTTTTCACATATACTGGTTCACATTTCAACATACCGGTTCACTTGGACAACCATACCACTTCATTTTTTTACATATACCGGTTCTCTTCCAAGTGCTTACTTCAATATATTGGTTCACTCTTCATCATATTGACATCAATGACAACATACAATATCATCATGCCAACATACTCTGCACATATGCCAGTAGCTACTAGTGTGATAGAATGTCAATCAAAGCAGACACCGGTAGCTCAAATTTCCCCTATGGCTACTTCTTCTGATTTTGACAGTGAGAAGACAATTGAATTGAAGAGAGTGGACAAGAAGAAAAGAAAACCCTCACCGACACTTGCTCCATCTCCCAAGAAGTCAAAGACACAAAGAAAGAAACAACGGGCTATAAGAGAGTCCATTGGTTAGAAAAAGAAGGTGAATCCTAAGAAGAAACAAGAACCTAAAGCACCAGATGCTCTTACACCAGAAGAGTTGATCAATGAAACTATACAAGAAGGTAACCTTAGCAATGTGAATAAACTTTATCATTATTTCAAAGATTTCGATAAGGACACTATAGAGGAAAGCATTATTGTACACCTTGACATATACAAGAAAGTTCTTATTGAGGTTGTAGATGATCTGCCTAATGATTTATATTTGAGGTTAGAGGCTTAAAGAATGTCGATAATTGAATTAGATAAGAAATTAAAAGTTGAAGCATTGTTGGCGGTTCACCCTGTCAATTCCGGACACGAGATTGATGAATTGATTGCAAAAGCCAATCAATCAGTTTTTGTGAGTGGTCACCGACAAGTAAGCCTTATGGTAGGCACAGTGAAGGAAATTGCAGATGAAACAACAAAGAAATGGGATATATTTTGTGGAAAAAGAGAAGAAAGAAGAAAAGGATAGACAAAGAATGGATGTCTTTTGCAAAGGTATATCAGAAGGATAAAGGTAAAGGTAAAATTAGTAGTGTACCTGATATAACGGTCAAGGATAACCTTCTTCCACTAGCACAGGACACCTCACCAATAACTATAGAGGCACCGGTACAAACTGACAGCCAACCGGAAGAGAAGGCAAAATAAATGACACAAGATGATACTAATCCAGATTCAAACATTCTTTTTACCATGAATGTGGACTCTCAGGATGTCAATGTAACTATAGATAAATCTTTTGAGAATGTTGAAGAGAAGAAAACTAAACCTTTAAATGTTGACACTCAGTAGAAGGAGAGAAACCGACAGGGAAAGAACCTAAACAAAGTAAAGCTGAACTGATAGTCAACAAGAAAGAAAATATGGATAATGATGGAAGTAAGATAGCTGAATTGGTGAAACCAATTGCAGAAACTCACACTTCGCCTAGTACTTCCACTATGGATTACAGACCTACCAATTTGATAGATGTACTTTTAGATTATATTAAGAGGATCACATATTACAATGCCTTAGCATTTAAGGCCATTGATGATACTTTACCTTTTTTGAAAATGATTGCACCGACATGTAAAGTAGATCATATTCATGGATCTTTAGGTAAATTGGACACATTGTCCAAATTAATTGCTTCAAGTATTCTAACTGTGGACAAAATTAATGAAGAAATTGTTAAGGAAAGGGTCAATAAGGAGAAAAGTGATTTCTTTGATAAGACTATCAAAGACTGTACTGAGCATATTGATTCTTTATTACCTGCACTTAATTCCACTATTTTGGAATATAAATAATTGTATAAGGAATCATGCAAGCATCACAACCTAACATAAGATATTGATGAGGAGATAAAGAAAACACAAAAAGAGATTGATGATATAGTAGATAACATGATAGGTTCTTCGGAACTTACTTCAATTTTTGAGCAAGAAATGGCAGTATATGAGGAGAAGATTGAGAAATTAGAAAAACAAAAAGAAAAAGCAAGGATAAGAATGAAGGCCCGGGAGCTAAAGAATAAACTTGGTCCTAGATTGGACAACCTTATAACTTAGTGGATTGGGCTGTCTAAAGAAGCAATTCAAAGAGAAAGATCACCAGAACAACAGATGCATTATCTGACTGGGATGATCCAACAGACTGAAACCATTATTTTTGACAACACTAAATTCATGCAGAGTCTTAATCTGATTTTAGCAGACATCTTTCAGATTGTATACAACCAGTTATAGGCTATGAGGTAGAATTTTGAATTCTTTAATTTCTTTTTTGACATCCTTTGTCATTGATGTCAAAGGGGGAGAAGTAGTATGGGAGAAAAATGTACAAAAGAGATCATTTTCTTAGGGGGAGCATCTTATTTTTGGATCAGTTTTGGACTTCATTTTTGGATATCAATTTTTTGATTTTTCTCATGAGTGTTTCCATCAATGCCAAAGGGGAAGATTATTGGTATTATACACTTAGATGAGAATAGTTGATATTGTCATTGATAGTAACCAACTGGTAACATGGTTTACAACTTACACTGGCAATAGGCATCATCTACCGGCCCTAGCAGCTAAAAAGATTATTCTCATCGGCATCCATTCTACACCAACAGAAGATCTTGCCGACACTCCCAACCGACATAGAAATTATTTTTTTTTGTATTGTAATTAATTATTTGTAGCCAAAATGATGTATTGTAAAGACTCATATATGTATGAGATCTTATAGGTCATTTTGTAAGAATGAAAAAAGTATGCATGGTATGTAAGCGAAGTAAGGATATGTAACTAGGTAATGAATATGAGAGCGAATATCTGTATAAACATTTTGATGTAATAATTGTATGAGCAAATAAGAGAAGAGAAGAGCAAAGAAAGGTTTATGGAAGAGGTATTTGACAAAGCTTAAACTGGTACTGAATCCAGCATTACAGATACTATTTTGAGCGGTACATCATCATTGGATCTAACCATCCAATTGTGTAGTCAGTGTGACTCCTATTTTGTGATTGAGCAGTGAGCTCTAGGCTGTTTGTCTTCCTGCATGTGCAGGCCCCTATTTCATAAGTAATATTTATTCATATTGGCCAGTGAGTAAATATTGTGGGTCACAAATCCCACCAGGGTTTTTCCCCTACCGAGTTTCCTCGCCAAAAATATTTATTTTATGGTGTGCATTGATGTTATCTCCCATAATTTATGTTCATTGCTTTATTTCTTATTTACCAGTACATTAATTTTGGTTGTAAAATTGAAAACAAGTTTAAATCTTTTGTTTACCAGTTAGACACTGATTCACCCCCCCACCCCTCGCTCAGTGTCTTTGGGATTGATCAAGCATCTAACATAATCAATGTTCAATATGGAGTATGCATAGTGTAAACATTGAAGAAAATAAAATAGTTAAATGATCTTATATTTTGGCATGAAAGAGGTTGTAGGAGACAACCAACATAAAATAAGGGCAATATTTAAAAACTAAAACAATCTCAAAGTATATGTTGAAGCTAATAAATATTATTAAAAAAGAAGAACTAATGTAAGCTATAATAACTAAACTCCTAGACAAACCAGAATAATCATGCACATGCTAATCAGTTCTTGTGAACACAAATTACTTGCATGGGAAAATTTTCATCTTTTATGTTCTCTTACAAAAAATTTCACTACGTTTCAATTCTGGTTGAAAAGTACATCTTTCTAGCTGATTCATTATCTTTCAGTTATTAAAAAAACACAAGAAAAGGAAGAAATATCATTTTTTTCTTTTATATTGATCATAAATAGATTTCACATCCTTTATACATCAGAAAGTAAGTGTAATCAACCGAATTTCAAATCTGTTCTCTCACACAAGCCGTGAGAGAGGCCTTACTCTTTTCTATACAAACAGGTCAGAAATTAAAAGAATAGGGAAGAGAGGTCAAGAGAACTAGTCATTGCCTATGTGTTGACTATTGGGGGTGCAAGTCTGGCTCTGTTTGTGTAGCTCCGAGTCTCCATTCTTTTCGAGTAGCTCCTAAAACCTACATGCATAAAATAGTAGTTAGATCCAATGGATCTAAGCAATGATTGATCATGCTTAACCCCTATCACATGTGCTATTAGGGCAGGTCCCATAGAGCTGCTTAGTGAGTTTGGCTAGCAGTCATTACTCAAAACTTTAAGACTTTAAGAAGCAATTTGTGGAGCAGGTGGCCCCATGAAGATTATTGTTTCTGCTTATAGTTAAGCAGTCAACTTAAATTCTTTAACCACATAAATAATAAATTATTTAAATAAAATTAATAACAATCTCTCTAATAAATCTTGGAGGGAAATCTAATAAATCTTGGAGGGAAAGAATTATAAAAATGGAGGCAAAGAAGTTTGTCCAGCCATGTGGCATTTTTTTGAATATGCAGTGGCTGCTTATTTTCAGCCCCCCTCTTTTTTCCATGGCTTATTTTCTTTGTTTTAGCATTGGCTTCTTCATAAAAGTAGAAGAAGATTCCAAAATATCCTTTTCCCATAGTTAATAATATGCATGGAGACACTTTAAGTTCTTATCTTTAAGCACAAAATGGACTTAAACAGCTGCATGGGGACATAGGGTTAATATCTGCTCTAAATTTGCATAAAGAAAAGAGAGGTCATATGATCATATCATCATGCCATATCTCATGAGAGTCAGTGGTTTTTCTAATATGTTTGCTTCATGAGCAGATTCAGGTAAACCATATTCATTTTAAACATGCAGGGTAGAATGGGCTCCCACGAGGGTTGAGCTCAGCATGTGTGATTATGACAAGAATACAATAGCCCTTGCCTGCTTCCTATGGTGATCACAAGAAAGGAATGCGTTCCTTATGGTTGTATGTTGATAAGAACATGCAGATCTTAGATGTCCTTATCAACATATGGTCATGGAGGAAGGGAATTCATTCACTAAGATCATCACAAAAGAAAGAAAGTAAATAATGCATGGTCATCATGGCAATTTCAATGTTCAAGAAGGTTACATTTCACTAGTGGAAAGTGTATTCACATAATAAACGTAGTTAACCACTTTTGGGAAAGATAGGAGCATGTTTTCGAGCAAGTGCCAAGAAGATAATAGTGGAATAGCAATGAACATCAAGGCATATCAGCCATGAGCCATGAAATGAAGAGGTTTCATTCAAAGTCAAACATTTCACTAAAGCTGAGGTAATGCATTCGCATATGGAGTAGCAGACATACGCAGGTGTCATGATATCAAGTGCAAAAAGTGAAACTCACAGCGCAATAATGGAAACATACAGGTTGCAACAAATATCTCAGAATACGAGGAGAAGTCTCAGTTATTACAGTGTATCCATATTGCAAGGTAATTAAAATGGGTATGTGCAAAGTTTAAAATGGAGAAATCAGAATCCATATACAGAAGTAGCTGAACTTTTTATCTCAAGCATACATCAAATTGAGCTACAACAAAGAGCATTATTGATCAATGGTAAAAATATTTCACAACAGCCATTTTCGCATTTAACAAAGGAATTTTCAGATTCAGAGATATCTTAAAAAGGAATACCCTCTATGACAGCAGTCAGGTAATGCAAGATGCAGAACACAGTGAATCATTGCAGCCCATATACACAGAACACATAAGAATAGCTTGTGGACATCTAAATGCAATCAATAGTGCTCCAAAAGAGATCACATTACAAAGCAAGAAGAAAGCAAATTCTGATTTTGTTACAGCATGTAATACCCATCTGGGTATTTTAACACGCAAGGGTCCTCATTTACAAAGTTATTAGAATACAAAAGCCCTTTTAAAGTTCAGAATATTGCAGTTAAATAAGGAGGCCGATCTGTCAGGTGCAAGTAGTGGGGGCCGAAACCCCATGAGTTCCAAAAACTAGAAATAGCCTATAGCCCCCCAAACCCTCTCGGGTTTTGGTTTCTTTTTCAGATCTGCAAATGCAATCCAAAGATACAAGATCTCCATTGCATATTAAGGAAGGAAAAGCATTCAATCAATGGCAGCCATGAGGGTTTTGACTTCAAACCATACAGGAGGTCGAGCTTATAAACATCTTACAGAGCTTATAAATTTCAAATGGGAGTAACAAATGCAGGTTGAACCCCATCATTTGGAGGTGGGGATACAATAAAATTCTTAAGAACCAATTTTAGAACAAGGAGGGCGTCATATCCCTCAGATTGACTAAAAGATTTTGAACCTTGCAGCTCAAAACTAGTGGTTTCGTAGGAAATTAAAATGAGCCTCATAACCTAGCCACAAAAAACCCATCTTTGGGTAGCTTTTTCTTTTACATCCTCTGCAAAAAGGGAAGAGAATACGCAGCGAATACCTCTGTAAACATAGTGCTTTGCAAACTAATAAATCACAAATAAACAAATGGTGGTATGAACACTTTTTTATTGCAGATTGAAGCAAAGGAGGCAGATATCACAGCGTATGAAATAAAGCTAGGCCTCAAGAGCCATTACAGTTCAATGAAGATCACAACTAAAGAGTTGCAGGCTCAAAACCCCTCTCAATAGCACCTCGCCCCCTCTGCTATTCATGGCCCCAAATCCCTCATGGAGGCGGCCCTGTTCTCTTGCCAAGTGGAAGGCAAGAAATGGCTTAGGGTTTCGAAACCGTAATTCATTTCTCTTTTTTCTTTTGTTATAAGTGATAGATTTTATCTATCCTTTTCTTGCCATTCGACTTTTTTACTTTAGATTAAATAATGTATCAATACATTATTTATCTTTTGATAATGTATTGATTTAATGTTTAATTTAAACTAAATTCTATATTAATGCATAATCCTGAATATATCATTATTTGATTTTTTTAGTTTATAAATCAATTAAAGATATTTAAAGTTTCAAAGGAAGTAACTGTATTATTGCATATTTTAAAGAAAAAATTGTAAATTAGTATTATTAATTGATATTGTTATAAATCAATCAATAATATTAATTTTTTTTATATGCAGTAGCTGCTGGTGATATTTTTTTAGTTTGAAAAAGGGGGGGCAGATATACTCCCTTCCTTATTCATGCAAAGGGTTCTCTTCTTTCATTGGTAGTCTATTGTAACTCACTTTTCAAAGTTCTTTGTTGTAGAGAAAGATTCGTAGCTTTTTCTTTCAAATTTGTATGCCAACTTATGCCTCGGAGATTAATGAAGATGATCATTTTACCTTCTCAATTTGTTGTTATATTGTGTGCATTTTTTCTATTGATGCAACTACTTGTGAAATCATTTGAATGCTTTTGGTTATGTCTCATTTTAGCACCATTTACAAAATAATATGTATGTTGCAGGTCATAGGGTGTGTTAAATGCAAGTTTTCTAGTTGTGAGAGATATCTTTCCTTCTAGGAATTAAGCATCCAAGCATTCTTATGAAACACTTATGCAGGTTACTTGTTAAAATTGAGTTGTGTATATGAATTTTTTTCATTGGTTAACCTGTGTATGCAAGTTGTTTACAAGTAAGTTAATATTCTGGTGGATCACCCTATAGGTTAGATTGCAGTTTTTTGTTTTCCTTCTCTCCCTTTTCTCAACAATCAATAGTTTTTAGGTGATAGCTAGGTAGGAGTTAGCCTTATCCAGAGGTTCAACCAAGTTATAGGTCTCCCACAACCTTTGGCTATTCCCATGTTACCTCAAAAGTGTGTTTTCAGGAATTTAGCAAGGGTGCAGTTTTTAGCACTAACATGTTCTTGGAGACTTATTGAAAAATTCTACTAAAAATATAGAAAAATATTCCTATATATAGATAAACCCATGATATAATATATAAGAGACACAAATCAATTACACAACACTCTAATATGGACATTAGGACTTAATATCTTAAATTCTTAAAAAATTTACTTTAGCATCAAGATAAGGTTGTACATTTAATGTGTTATAGGGCATGGCATACATTTGATTCCACCTTTAATGGGGGCACATAATGTTTACAAGAGGTCCAAATAACACAAAACCTACATCTAAATAATATTTTGACACCATTCATCAAGTATTGTAGATGAAGGATATACACGTCCAATATTAGTATCATAGGAAAAAGTATGTTTTGAGTAGATAAAGATGAGATAGGCCCTTTACCAATACATAACTACCAAAAAAGCGCACAAGGGGAAACTCACAAGCAATAAGAATGCGAAAAATAAGAAAAACCAAAGAAGGACAAGCCCTTTTTTGAGACCTTCATTTGATTGGGGCATCACACTAGTGAGAACAAGTTCCCAAGAAAACCAAAGCTACCTAATTAGGAACATAGGGGTTTAGTAGCACCCCAAACCATTTCCAAAATAAATTGTTGCACTTACCACAATTAAGCCAAGATAACAAACAACATCATGTGGGTTTTGAAAGTCTTCCCACAATCTTATAGGTAAACTCACCATGTTTCAACAACATTAAGGAGGAACATATGAGGGATAAACCAAGCCAATCTAGGAACATAAACTTTAGGGAGTATACAAGAACAAAAAAACCATTGGGTTTTGAATGGACTCCCAAAACCTTTTTCTTGTGAGAATCCCTGCAAGGAACACACATGGACCATCTTAATTTGTCTCTCACTCCTTGAATAGGAAGGCAAGATATCCCCTACATGCACAAATTTTTGGGCCACCTCAAGTGGCCACATAAAAGGGTGACTATTAGGAGGAACATAAGCAAAGTCCCAAGAAAATAGTGACTGCTTCAGATGAGATTTCAGAGAAAACACAATGATGGGTAGGAAGGGAGAAAATCCCTCTCTAGTTAAGCACTCATTGGGTAACTAGCCCTCAACACTTCCCCCACCTCCAGCCCATCACATGCAGCAATAGATCAATGCCAAAAGTCAACTTTCTGATACTAGATCTCAGCCCAAAAACACCCAAACCCCAATCCCACCTAAACTCCATAGAAGCAAGTGTGTTTGATGAATGAATAGTCATCCATTAATTTTGAAGAAAATATAACTTCTTATTTACATTTAATATCTTGAGTAATTGTTGAAAAAGAAAGAAAGAAAAAATATTTTGATTATATCTTATTAAATAAATATGAAAATATTATCTAGATAAAAAACACAATTTAAAAATTAATTCTGTAACTATAATATTTTGTGCCTACGATATTGTGACTTATTTTTATCTCTAGGATACATGGTGTCATGTGTGTCAACTTTAGGTTAAAAAAAGGGCAAATATCATGAGCTTACATAGGAGAGATTTAAATAGCCATGTTATGAAGATACAAATTCATTTCATCAACAAATTGTTAATTTTGTTATGATCAATAGAAGCATGGTAGCATCTGATGAAAAAATGTAAAAAAAAATGGAAGACAAGAAGACATGTGGGTTTATATATATCACATATAGGCATTAAAACCTTTGATCAATTAAATTTTAGCTACCTCGTTAAATGTATACAATATTAAAAATTAAAATTAATCATCTTTAGGAATGGAATATCTAGTAAAAGAAATTGATTAATATTGGTTTCAAGTGTAGGAATCATTAAATATACATGTGTTTGATATGGGGGAGAGATTTGAAAATCTTCTAGCAATTTAACCAGAACCAAACGCTCCTCTATTAAACAATGGAATACAAACCATAAAGGTTTTATGCTTGACTAATTCCCAGTCAGAGAGAGTGAAGAAAATTTATCTCTATTTCTTTGTTGCATGAAATATTGATTGAATAAGCTAGATGTGATCTCAATAGATCTTAAAGCATGCATAAATGTTCACATAAATTACTAAAATAAATTGGCAAACACATATAAATCTATAGACAAATGAAAAAATGAAATACGGATATGGAAGTGCACCTGTGACAAAGTAATGAGCTTAAAATAGCCAAATTATGGAGCTACGCATCTTAGTCCAAATAGGTGTGTGGATGCTAGAAAGTGTCAAATATAGTGTTAGAAGGTTTTAAAGTACATACACACTAAATTTCATATTAAATTGGTAGGAATATGGCACTCAATGCTCTACTATAGGCATTTTCTACTACTTTCTCTCCAATAATCTTTCTCTTAAATTCCTTAGTTTTCTTGCACCTACAATCTAGGTGTATGACATATATATGAACCTATACGTGCACAAAAGAGGATGAAAATGGTGTTGTTCCTATATAGGGGATTTCCTTAGTCGAGCATCGATTTTGGTATTCTCACCTCCATAGATAGCCATGTTAGATTTGAAATGATAGTATGCACTCTAAACATTAAGTGTGTTTAAGATTGTGGCAACAAAATAACTTCATAAACATAAATAATATCTCTACTGAAATATCTTAGAGGGAAACGTAAATGAGGTAATAAAAAAGTGATGTATATGTTAGCTCAAGAATACATGAATCATATAAATGAACATGAATAAACGACTAATTTTAGATCTGTAGCTAAAAACACAAAAATACAAGAATGCCATAAAATAATAACAAACCCTTAAGGAGAGGAACAATCCAATCATTTGTCAGTTAGTTTCTACCATCCTATAACATTCCTTGGAGCTTCTATCACAATGAATGATAGTGAAGACCTGATGAAGATTTGATGCTACTTATTATTCTTTATATTCGCAAATCTATAGACTCAAATTTTGCAGAGGTCCCTTAATAAAAATATTGTTAATATAAATGAATAAAAGACGTGTGCTTATATATGAGTTGTAACCTTAATACTATTAAAAAGATGACATAATATGGTCATGTTGAAAATATCAAGACTAGGTTTTAAAATTCCATGGCTAACATTAAAAATGTTGGCATTTGCTGGATTTAATTAAGTGTTGTCATTGATGTCAACACTGTATCGCGGTTGGGTATGGCTCTATTATCTTGGCATGTCTTGGTATTTATCTTGGTTTTGGCCTTGATTCTGATCAGCTATGATCAAATCCTTGGATGTCATTTTGGATACTTATTCAAGATGGTTGTATGCTTTTCATACTCTTTTGATTCATGTTTTGGTACTCCGGTTACTATCGCTTATGTTCCCAGTTGATATTTCCATGTACGAGTTAGCTTTACTGGTAAGCAATATTTGATGTTTTGGTCAGATGATTTTGGTCCAGCTTATGGAATTGGTTTCTATCATGTTGAAGGTGCTTCTTGATCCTTCTTTGAGTGTTTGGTGACTTTCCATTAGGTGGCATGCTGTTATGGTGGTCCTATTTGGATCTGATTAGACTTTGAATGTGAATGCACTGAGGGTTTCTATCGATTGGTGAAACATGCTGGATTTTGGTCTTTACAGAATTTTTGATGGAAATAATTGTTTGGATATTTGAATGAGGTCGATGCTATGTAATGAAAATCATAATATTGGTCTAGTGGTACCGTGTAATGTAATTTTTACTATTATGGGTTTTTGGGTTTAGGGTTTAGTCGACCTTATCAGAACCTTGATGATCTCTATTTATAGGTGACTTATTCATGTAATATGTGAAGGTATGAGATCGATGGTTATGTCTGCATTGTCAAAAGAAGGTTTTGTGTGAACAAGTGATGTATCATTCAACAAAAGGTTTTTCGTATTGCAGGGCAAACATCTGTGCTTAACCAGAACTGTATCAAGCATTAGGAGATGTTACCTTCACAGTTCATTCTTTAAATTGTAGTCAAATGTTTTGTAAGTCAGTGAGACTTATATTTTCTGATGAGCAGTGAGCTCTAGGTGGTTGGCCTGATTGCAAGTGCAATCACCATTTTAATTATTTCACATACTATTGCAAAAGTATTATCTTATTCTATGTAGAGTTTATTACTATGCTTTTTTCCTTTACCGGGTTTTCCATGTCAAAAATATTGGTGTTGTGTGTACTAGGGTTTCATGTCTTATCTTTCATTGTGTTGTTTTCTTTGTGCTCTGGTTTAAAACTTTTTATATACAATAGTTATGATTTCTGATAGTAAACCCATTCCCCCCCCTCTCAGTTTACTCCCGATATCAGATTTGTCTAACAGCTAGTATCAGAATATTGGTCCTCTACAAAAGCTTAACCGCTTGAGGAGATCCAATGGCAACTGCATCTAGTTGTACATTCAACCCCTATCAAAAAGAAAGTCCTAGATTTGATGGTACAAATTACAAAGTATGGAAGGAGAGAATGAAGATTCATCTCAGATATCTTGAAGCTGACGTTTGGGAGATAGTGGAGAAAGGGTATATACCTCTGTAGTGTTATAAAATTGAATCCCCTACAATTTTCACCATATTTGGGGTCCTCACCTTGTCTACAATATATCCTTCCTTAATTGGGATCTATTTCTACATTTCTAACCTTTCTCCTTTTATCCTTTATGTCTTGTGGCTGCAATGTATCGTATCCTTGGCCCAAAATAGGGAAGGACATAGGCATGGCGCCCTTGTCCCCCATAAGAGAATGGTGTGGTGCACTTATCCCCCTAGGATAGTGGTGTGGTGTGCCTATTCCCCTAGGACAGTGGCGTGGTGCCCCTATCCCCACCTACTAGTGTGTTCCTATTTGTCGGTTGCCCAATCTCTTATGCACTTCTTGTCTTTGGGGTTTGTTATTCTACTTTGTTCGCATTTGGTGGTTGGAAGTTAATCTTTGGGGCATGTATAAAAGGGAATTCAATACCCTCATTCAAGGGGGAGGAAAATAGATGGATAGCACATAGACAGATAGAGAGCATAACAAGAAGATACAATATTTCAATGTCATAATCTAGCATTCAAGTCTTCTCCATTCATCCATGGGAGCAACATTATAACATTCATTTGAAAGCATGTGTGTGTTAGGGTTTTTTCATGTTACATGCCACTTCATACAACATTTATGATTACATTCAAGAAGAAAAGCAATCATCATCAACAAGTAGCAGATATACAAGGTATACATCTCCATTGTTTACATTCAAGCATTCGCAATTACTTTATTTCTAGATTGATTCCTCAACTGAGGTTTGACTAAGGCAAACCCCTATCCACAATCCCCCTTTCTTCTATTTTTTGTGTGTAGGTTGCAGGTGTAGATCTGTAAATACAGGTTTGGGCTTCATTTGCAGAGAGAGAAAAACCCTTTTCATTTCATGGATTTTGTAGCGGACCATGTACATTCCCGCCACGGTCTCAATGACTTTTCTCAAAATTTCTAGGGCAGATCCGCATTAGTTTAATTAGCTCAGATCCAAAGTTACAGTGAGATCACGAACTTGTAGCACTTCATTTCACTCATTTCCTCTCTCTTTACCACATAGTGAATAAGTCAACTTTTTTATTTAGAAGAGAGAGTCAATCATACTTCAAACACTTGAAATCCACTTAGTATTCAGATCTTTGTCTATCTTGGATTTGGATCTAGTGAATTCAACCAATATTTTGAATGTAAAGTTCCTCCGAAGTGAATATCATCCTAGTGGCTTCTTTTCTCTCTCATGAGTGGGGAGTCACTAGGATCCAATTTTCCACTTTACATTTTGGTGAACCCGACATCTTACACATTAATTATAATTTTTTATTCTTAAGTTTGATTAATTGCAGTTTTAATTTCAAATTTTCATTTTCAAGTTTGATCTATTTGCAAATTTTAGAGGTTAATTGCGTAAAAACCTTAATTTTTCATTTTGTGAAAATTAAACTTGTGAAGTGTAAAATTTGCATTGCTTGTTTCAGATCTAATTTGTATTTCAAAATTGCAATTCAAATTTGTTTCTTTGTAATGAAAATTCAGTGGTTAAATCATAAAACCCTAATTTTTAAGATCTTTTCAATTTCAACCTTTGACTGTAATTTCGACTGACCTAGACATCTCCAAACCGACTATTCTTTTTTGATTCCACATTAAAATCATAATCTCTATCATCCCTAGAAATTTTTTTAAAAGTTGGTTGGACCATGTGCCTTCTCGCCGTGGTCCTCTATTTTTTTCCTGAAATTTTGAGAGACAAAATTGACAATTTTTTTCTACTTAGATCTAGAAAATCAGTGTACTTAATCAATTTTCACACTCTCTAAAGTCAAACACAAATTCAAATTTCATCAAATTCACATCTTAAAGTTAATTTTCATAAAAAGAACCGATTTTCCAACAAATTCAACTTTCACTTAAGGGATTTTTAATGGTAATTAATAAATTGGATATACTTGCTCTTTCACATGTGATTACATTGATTTTTGCATATACTTATCATGTGTCATATAAGAGTTTCTTCCATTTCTTGTTTCTTCTCTGTCTTCATAGCACTTGGTCATATTGTGTTGTTAGGATTTCCAAATTATTTTCTTTTCAATTAGATCTCAAATCTTTCATGTATCATTTATGTTGCATTATAGTGATGTTGTTAAAATAATGCATTTCCTATGTTAATCATCTTAAAGTTTTTTGTAGATCCTAAACCTAGAGATCCTAATCTTTGTACCTCCCTTAGGGTATCTTGTGTGAAAGAAATGAGATATAATTCTTTACCCAATGATCTTTCTACAAGAGAGAAAGCATCGGAAAGCAATATGGACCCATCTTCTTCTTCTATACACACCCTTGAGCAAGGGGGGAAATATGACAACATCAATATTCTTACATCTTTAGATCCTCCTTATTCTCCTAGGACCTATCTTCAACAACAAAGTCTATGAAGGGAGGATGATGTCATTGATTTTATTCATGACCTTTCTCCTCGCATAGAAATCACTAACATTGAGCTTTTAGATGATGGAGATGTTCTTCCCCAATCTTCCAACAAGGATAAGCTTGATAAAGGCAAATAGATTCTCATTTCACATGACACTCCTCCTTCATCTACAAATCCTTTTTTGCCTACTTACACATCAGATTTCAAATAAATTCATGATCTTGTTCCTCCATCTAGTCAATTGTAAACTTCTTATAGCCGTGTCTTTCATATAATTACAAAACATGGTTTTAAAAGACAAGGAATTAGGAAATTTAAGCATGGAATTTGTGTCCCTATAATAGAAAACTACTACAAGAGGCCTAGGAAGTGGTACCCTTCTTTCTATCAAAGAATCCTTAGACTTCAAAACTTTCAAGATTACATTAAAAAAATAAAATCAAGAGAGCTCACAATAATTCTTCTTCTTCAAAGCCTCCTTTTTGTTCATTTCATCAAACCCATGACCATAATGCTGATGATTGCCTTCATTTTTAAAAATATATTCAAGATGGAGTAAATAGTGCCAAAATTAGAATTGTGGATAATGAAACTTCTTCTCCTAACAAACCTTCTTCTTCATGGGAAGATGATATTTACCATCCTGACATCATTTTTTTCCTCCACAAAATAAAAACATAAATCTTAGGCAAGTGAAAGGTATTGAATATTGTATTTTTCATGATTTATATTAAAATTCTATTGGAAAACGTTATGCATTTAAGAAATTTGTTCAACTATAATATGATCTTTCACACATTTCACTCACAGAAGATCTACTTGTGTTTCTTGGCACAACATTGTGCCTTAGAAGTTCCTTTCCCTTCATGCTGCTCTTAACCCTATGGCAGAATTACCCCATTTCATGGGGGATCTTTATCATTAGTGATGGTAGCATTTTACTTTAACATACTTTGGGGAAGAAACATGAATTCCATTGTTGTCTTCTTTCTATTCATTTATCTTTATCTTTGTTCATTATTCATTATTAGATCTCTTTTCTTGCGTAGGGCTATTCCTATGTGAGCATATAATTGTTCTTTGGTTTTCCTCTTTCCTTAGAGAGGGGCATCTTTAATGAGTACTACACTTCTTCTCTTTCCTTCATTCTCTTGGAAATATTACCTCTTTTGTGGTTTTGATTATTCACAAGTATGATATGCCCCTTAGTAGGGAATGATCTCTTGAGAAGCATGTATCCTTTCCTTGAGAGAATTTGTTCCACTAGGATGGCATATCACTTGAGACTAATCACCATCAAAAAATGTGTCACTAGTACATTCAGGGCTAATTTCCAATCGCCTATCATCGAAAGTCAGACTACTTTTCATCGAACTACTGACAAATGTAGCCATCGAAAACTTGTCATGGGACTTCCAGACAATGCCATAAACGTCAAAATTTTGATGACACCATGAACTCTTCCGATGGTGGCTATGATCGCTTCCTCGGCCAAAAATATCATTGGATGGCATTCAAGATAAAGCTCCCCCACTACCATGCATCGACAATCGTCTGACAAGGAAGTGTCATCGAACATACAACATCCTCACCGAATGTTTCTTTAGTTGTTCTTAGAATTTTGATGACATTAGAAACATTCCACCAACGAGAATGTTGTGGGTCCGATGGTTTGAGCATCAGTGCATGACAACATTGCATGACTTCTACTTTTAAAAATTACATAAAACATTTTTAATTTATTTGATTGAGTCTTATTTTAAAAAAAGATTATCAGTGATGTTTCCTATCTCCAAGAATTGGATCTAGGATCTTTCCATCAGATAATATGTAAGATCCAATGATTAAATATTTTCTTTACAGATGCTTATTTTATTTAAGCATTTGAGCCTAAACTATAATTTATATCTGTGCAAAAGAAGAAGATACAAGTTGAAGAGTCATGTGCAAGTAAATTTCATAAAAGAAAGAAAGCATGCATTATCTTGAATGACATGGAAACAAGCTCATCAGCTACCCAAAAGAGAGAAATTGGAGAAAAGAAGAGGAAAGTGTTAAAGGGTGATAAATACATAGAGAGTATACAATACAAACAAATAATGTCTGTAGTGTGTGATATGGTCTCTAATTTATGTTCGGAGGGACTAACTAGTTTTGGAGTTCCTTTAGCACATTGCCTAAAACACGTGTTCACATTGCAACACTCTTAACTCCTTTTCGTTTCAATCTCACAACTTTGACAATGCTATTTTCGTTTGAATTTTTTTAAGAAAAAAAAAAGATATGGGACATGAATGGATAGAAAATGAGTGGTTGTGGATCTTGTAACTTCCATGACACTCATCTTTACTCTTTTATAATAATGTAAAATAGTTGTTCCTAAACAGAAGAATATAAGACTACAAAAGATAGACACCTAGCAGATACTTTTGCATAAACAATCTTGCAACCTACAATTTTAGTACAATGTCTTCTCACTCTTGAATCTCTCTTGTTGTGTGACACTGATATGTTCTCTCTAATACATTTGTATTTATTTTCATCTATCTTCTCTGGGCACACCTAAGCCCTAGATCACTAACATAGGGTTAACCATTATGTTCTAGAACAGGTTTCTATTTCAGAACTTCAAATAAACATCACTTAGAGTGGGTCCAACCTATTATAGCTAGGTACCATTTCCAGACCTTGGTTTTTTGAAATAGTAGCTAGCTCAAATACCTATTATATGCACTTGTATTATCCTCTATTTAAATATGTCACTAGGATAAACCCAAAATGTAACGTGGAAGTCATCTTAAATTGGGATAGACCCAAATGTAGCATGATAAAGGAATTAAATGTGTCATTGGGCTTGGCCCAAAATTTAACGTGCTAAGGGAAATTAAGAAAATATTGGGTTGGACCCAATATCCACTAAGACCTAAAGACATCTACTGAGACCATCAGAAGTCATTGAAAGAATTTCCTACTAAATCCTCCAATACTTCTCTATTCAAATCTTGGACATCTTCCCTCTAAAACAACTTACCTGTCTATTGGGTTTTTATCCACCAACTATTAAGGACAAGCCTGCTCTTTTCCCATATTTCTATAGATACAAAAAAAATTAAATGTATCCCAAGTCGATGCAAAGCAACCTCTGCTACACCAATACCAAAAAGTAGAGAAATAACTTTAATGCCATCAGGATAAAATGCTTTCAAGACAGATAAATTGTATGCAACTGTATCTATTTGGAATGCATTGCCCAAATAGTGCAATTGATCAGTCGCACAACAAGTTCCATGAGTGTTGATCTTTTTCAAATCCTAATATAATTTCTATCTCATTAACCTCTAGAGGAGCCACCTGACCTGGCCCCACCCAAACCAAGTTCCATTCTTCACACTTTTCAAGGATGTATTTTTGTTCACTATCTTGCAATTTTCCTCATGAATTTTTAATTATAGTACAAAGTTCTTCACGAAGGACACTACCACATCGTCTAGAGTCTATGCAATTCAATTTTTTTCTTTGATCCCATGGAGGCCAATAGTCCTTTTTTCTGACGAAGTGCTTCCTGATTAGTCATGGGGGAGAGGTAATGCTTGAAATCTCCCTTCTATTGGGAGATTGTGTACATAACCTCCCGATCTTCTAGAAGCTGAAAAGTACATCGAGTTCACCAACTCTCATTCCACACCATAGAAATTTTTGAATATTGTCTTCCAAATATCCTTCAGTGCAAAACAATCATTCTCATAATAGACAAAAGGTGGCCCTTGCATGAACATGTTGATTTCGTCCAAGCGTGGCCCAATAGGTTTCCCAGGAACTCCAAAACCAGTTAGTCCCTCCAAACATAAATTGGAGACCACATCACACACTACAAACATTTTTTGTTTGTATTGCATACTCTCTATGTATTTATCACCCTTTAACACTTTCCTCTACATTTCTCCAATTACTCTCTTCTGGGCAGCTGACGAGATTGTTTCCATGTCATTCAAGATAATACCTGCTTGCTTTAATTTATGAAATTTACTTGCACACGACTCTTTATCTTGTATCTTCTGCTTCTGCACATATATAAATTATAATTTAGACACAGATGATTAAATAAAAAAAGCATCTATAAAGAGAAGATTTAGTCATTGGATGTTACATATTATCAGATGGAAAGATCCTAGATCCAATTCTTGGAGAAAGGAAACATCATTGATAATATTTTTTTCAAATAAGTCTTAATCAAATAAATTAAAAATATTTTATGTAATTTTTAAAATTAGAACTCATGCAATTCTTTCATGCACTGACGACTAGACCATCAGACCCACAACATTGTCTTCGGTGCAATTTTGTGGTTATATGGAAGAGGTAAGAAAAGGATGCATGTTTTTAAATGGAAATAATGCTACTTGAGTAAGGACTTAGGTGGATTGGGGATGAAAGACCTTAGGAGAGAAGGTATTGCCTTAGAAACCAAATGGATTTTCAAGGCTTTAGAAGGGAATGAACCATGGAAGATATTAATCAAGAGAAAATTCACGATTGTCAATCGTTACAAATTTTCAAATAGCGATATCTCACTCATCCGGACTCATTTTTTAAAGTAATTTTTTTTTGTTTTAGGGTAGAATTTCATGATCTGTACAATGGTGTAGGAGTTTGCTGATTTTCAATTATAGCATTTTTTGGAAATCATGAAATCCTGATTTTTACAACTTTGGAGGCTTCATTTGGGCTCATATGGACTCCTTTTCATGTGTCGTTTGTTTTGAAAGTGCATATTTTTTTATCTACTTTCATAATCTGCCATTTTTTTGTAGTGATTTTGAGAAGAAATTGTACTTTGAGTATTTAGCCATTTTTGGCATATTTGGTACTTGCATTTTGCTTGGATCTCAGTTTAGATCACTAGCAATATTTGTTGAAGTCTCTTATATCTCATTTTGAGAAGTTGTAATAATTGAAATTAAAAGTCCACTTTGCCATTATTTGCAAGTACCAACATGATATTTTTATGGGGGGTTAGTTGTTCATTTATATCTCTTGGTGAAATTCCATTCGGAGGCATCTTCATCTGTAGTATTCTACAGGGCTTCTTTGTTGGTGGCATCATTTTCATGTTTCCACATTTAAATATTTTATCATTATGTATTCTCTTGCATGAGCAATGTTGTACTTGCACTATCATAAAGTGTCACACCTCTTTGTATCTAGTCATTATTGACCTATTTGATGTAATCCTCTTATACATAGATTAGGAATATCTTGTGAGACTTGGTGCATGGCTCTAGTTGAGACTTAGATTGTACACATTTGTGCATGGCTCCCATGAGAACTAGATTGTACCAGTATTTTTGCTATTTCTGAGTATCCAGATGATGCTTACAATAGGTTGTCTCCATGCCTGATCTTCATTTTGTTGCAGTGAGTGATTCATCGTCATCGACTTGGTACCTTGTTTTGTCACACTTTGACATTTTTGGTGTAGCATAGGCTCTCTTTCTTCCTTATGGGGAGGTATTTTGGTCATCATCATTGGACCATCCTTGTAGGAGATTCGATATTGAGGGGGTATTTCATGGTCTCTTCTTCTCTCTTATGGGGGGTGCACAATTTTGTACTTCTCATTCATCATTGAGAGCATTGTGTGCTTTTACTATCTCTCTATTGGGGGAGGGTTTTTTCTGATTGGATTTTTCTCTCTTTCTCCGGTTATGGGAGATTGCATTTGCATTTGTACATGGGTACCTATCATGGCCTCATAGCTAAGACCCATCTTGCATTGCTTAGTTGCATTGTAGGCTTAACTACATTCCCCTAAGTTGCACTTAAGGGAGGGTGTTGGTGTAAATAATTATTCATCTTGGATATTATTACACCTTACTTAAGTTTACTTAGGAAATGCATTTCATAGTAGTTTGGGTATGAGACACTTGGGTGTTTATGCCACATTGGGATAGTGTGTGTAGGAGAATTTCCACCTTTTGTTGACTTATCTTGTTGTTACATTCCACATTCAGTGGGTGATCCACCTCATGTGGGATATTATATTGTTTCTTCTACCTACCCACACCTATTTCCTACCTACCCTAGTTTCTTATTGAGCCACATGTCATGTTTGTGTGCTCACATATCCATATAGCCTTGCCTATATAAGAAGGCTCATATTCATTGTATGTAACAATTAATGATCCAATTGATCATTATTTTGCATCTTGATAGAATACAGTTTATTCTTATCATATATTTTGTCTCTCTTATTTGTGCTTTCCATTGCCTCTTGATCTTGGCAAAATCTCACATGGTATCAGAGCTGGTCCATGTCTCACACATTGACATTGAAGATGCCAACAAGAATAATCATGAAGATATTGGATGAAGGATCCTCTTCAATATATAAAGAAGACATTTAGGATGTTGCCTATTGACTCCAAGATCTAAGAAACATAGGGAAGAAATTCCAGGAAGAGTATATAGAATTTTACAATAAATACCAAAAAGAACACCAATATCAATTAAAGAGGGGTCAAGCTCTAAGACACCTATAAATGGCTCACCAAAACTCTGATTGTTCTAGTTGAGAGAGGATCTTTGCACCCCTTGTAAGAGAATTTGATACTTTCCAAATTAGTTGGATTGAACCTAAGAATAATAACAAAGGAAAAGAAAAAGAAGCTAATAATGAAGATGGAGAGAATGAAGAGAAAGAGGAGAATCCACATAATGATAGTGATAATGAATCTTAATAAGCTATTACAATCTATATTTTTGAATATGTTGTCAATAGATGAAATAATATTGATGTTGACTCGAATCTCTACACATTACTCTTAATCGTATAAACTGATTCTTTTTTTTCCTTCTAATTTGAAGGTGGTTTAGCTTGGTTGGGGATTTGATGGAGTAATCAACTTGGTCACTGTTATTGTAACTTGACTTTGTACACTAGTTTTATTTTGGTAGTCGATCTAAAAAAAAAATATTCTACATAGAAAACACACTACACTCACATACACTCTTATACGAACCTTGACATGTGTCTTGCTTTAGGATAACCTAGTGTACCACAAGCCAAATAGACATAGACACAAGATGAGGGAGATCGTATTTGTTTCTACCCTCATTTCATCACTTATCATCAACCAACTCAACACTATCAATGATTAATTTGAGGTGTAAAGATTCTACAAATTGCTACAAATTTCATTGAGTAAATGCAACGTAGGTGACAACCACCCTAACTTCTACAACAAAAGTCTTAGACATAAGATTCCTAACTTTTGACCTTTCGTAGTTTGATCTCGCAAGATTTAAAAATTCATATGTGCTAGTTTTTTAATCATATAAGAATTTATCCTTAGGCTAGATAATGGGCATGGTCCAATTTTTAGCTATTTAAATTCATAGTTTTTTCAAGGTTGACGATTCCCAGATCTAATTGTTATCCATTGGTATGATGTCAAAAAAATTTAATTGTGTATCTATAGTTTTGTACTTAAAGGCATCATGCTAAGATTCTTTCACATTAGATAAGAAATATTCAAACATGGTTCAGAAATCACAAAGTACCAAAAGAACATGAATGTTTCTTCTCTCATTTTTGATAGTTGATATGTGGGTCTTTACATTATCATCATAATTAATGTTAGAGAGTGTTGTGAAGAAGAATGGCCATGAAAGGAGTGACTATGCTAAGTGCTTCAGATTGTCACAAAAAGTAAGTGTTGCAGTAGTGAATCTTCCTTTGACCTTTGGGTGGTTGAGAGGGTAAACACCCATGGTGGTATATGTTGAGTGGTTGGGAGGGTAAAGACACACATATCAACTATCTACTTTGACATTCTAGGATGGTGTCAACGTACTCTAAAACCTTGTGGGCACTCTCTATCTGATACTAACATATACATAACATGTGCCTCCCATATAACCCTATGTTGGCTAGGCCCCACCATAAGTAGAAGATCCTAGCTACTAAAAACACTAGATTCTCCCCTAAAAGGTTGTTGAGTCATAGAAGACCTAGCTTGATATCCATATAGTCTCTCATACCTAAAATATCCTTGTGTCTATGATGGTCACATGTGAATACCCTATGGCCCCTACAATGCTCTATACCTTTGTCTCTAATATTGATAGTATTGGGTTTTTCTTTTAAATCCTATAGTAAGTCTAAATTATCCTTTGACCGATGGGGAGGCCTACGGACACTTTAGTCCCTTGATCAAGGTTACAAAATTCTCTCATGCCTCTTGTGTCCTCTCATGTACCTCCTTTTCCATAAGAGACTTTGCCATAGCAACCCTAAAGTCATTTAGATTGAATATAATCTACAAACTACGAGAACTCCATAGACTAACTCTCATGTTGAGCCGCTATGAAACCTCTTTATGTAAATTGTGAAACTCATCTATGCATCTTTGTCAAAAATATTTTGAAATAGATCACACTTTGAAGCACTCCAAAATGGTATCCTATGAGAGGGTTTCCAATGTGAATTGGTGCATTTTATCCTCCCAGGACCACAAGGTGGAAGCACGTCCTCTAAAAAATTGCATTGCAAATTATTACTTTAGGTTGCTCACATATAGATGCAACCCAAAGCATAAGTCCAAGCTAAGTAATGAAGACTTAGCATAAACCCCATTTTTGGATCTTAAAAATGTAGAGGATTGGAGATGAAGAAACTCTCTAATATGATCCTTTGGCTCATGATATATGCTTTCTATAGTCTATACCTCTTGTATTTATGCATGATGAGGCTAGGTAATGTGTATTGATCAATATTGTATCTCCTCTATGTTTATTTCCCAAATTCAAGGCGAAATCCTAATAAACTCCCAAGATGCAAGTATATGCTCCTCTACTACAAGTGGATCCTCATGAGGTGTCTCTGTTGTGGGTGAAAACCTATCCTGTATCACACCTATCAAATTCTATAAGGCTTGTAATATTTGAGGTCCATACTCAGGCTACTCATCTTTGTGAAAACTCTCAAAGTGATATGACTCTTCTTTTCCCTCATGTGAATGTGCTCCTCTAGAAGCATTATGACATGGATGTCCCTTCCTTCCATTTCCTACACCCTATTTTCTAACCCATACCTCAAAACCTTTAACTCACTTCCTATCATTATTACCTTCCATCTACCTTTCATATCCCCTATCTTAAACCTTAACCACATACACATTTACTTTTACTTCACCTATCCTCCCTTCCAAAACACCAACGAAAAATGACACTTGATCACTACATAGTGGTCTCATGGTCCTGGAACAAGGAGTTTCTATCATAGCCATATATACCAGCATCCATACCCAAGGTAAGCTCCTCAACTAGAGCCTACATTTAGGCCACTTCCAGCGGATGTTAGATACAAGAGTGGCACAATATATGATTCTTCCCTATTTGATCATGTAGGTTTAGGTCATCTTGCTCCTTGATTAGGATATATTTTAAATATGCAAAGTAGTGTTAATATGTTTCAGGCTTACAATGCTCATACAAAATATATTCAAATCTTTTTTTATACATCTTTGTTATTGAAGATATTGGAGGTTACAAAAGCTATTTCAGGTCTATGTTTCTTTTCAAATAAAAAAATGTCAATCTTCATAACTATTATCAAATTGTCCGTTATTTAAAATGTAGTGTTTAATTAATACATGATTGTAGGATTGTTCAAGGGTTTAGATCTTGTATGAAATTCTTCTTTTAAATCAATCATATCATATTACAGAAACCTCTCACTATCTCTACTATTCGCAATTAATCTGATAAATCTATAATAGACTTTGAATCTAGATATTTGAAAAGAAAATAATATTTTTCAACACAATATGTATAATAATGAATTGGTTGATTATACCCTACCTTTTTTCATCAATTGGATCTTGGTGGCACCCCATTCAAGAACTATTTCCCTCCTTCCCTAATTTTTTTGTGATGGCAGAGGTTGACGGGACAAAGAGGCGAGATTAATGTTTATCAAATGACTTGGTATTTTTTTTAAGTAATGCCTATGGTCGTCGGAATTTCGACGAACGTGGCCAACTTTTCTAAAAAACACAAATTTCGTTGCCAATTCCTTCTTCATCAAAACCAAATGTTGAATTATCGTCGAAATTCAGACGAATGAATGCTTTTTTTCAAAAAGAAATTCAAATTTGGTCACAATATACCTTCTCCGTCATAATTTTAGACCAAATGTATTAGTGTGTTATATTTCTCCTTGTTCTCCTCACTCGGGGGGAAAGGATTTTTACTCCTTTCTCTTGTATCATTATTTTCTTTAAAGGCTGCATTTTTCATACGTGATTATCATTTTTTACATATTCTTTTATGGTTAATCCCTCTTGGGGAATCTATGATGCTTTTTCTCTCTTCCTTTCGAAGATTACAATTTCTTGAGATATGTATTTCATATTTACTAATGTCTTTTCTTGCATGTGGTCATGTAGGTTCATTACACATTTGCTTATGTTTAATCTCTATCTAATAGACTATGTAAGCTCTTCTCATTTTCCCTTAATTTGGGGGGAAATGATCCTTCTCTCTCTCTTTCTCTAGGGATCTATTTTTTCCTATTAAGCGGATGGTGTGAGTTCTATTACTTGATGTCATTCCTTGTCCATAATTGTTGGTTGTTGGCTTAAAGATTCCTTCTTATACAAGAAGTGTTAATCCTTGACTACGACCTCTTTTAGACTCACTAGTGTACATATATGATAAATTAAAGCATCCCTCTGGGGTCTAAAAGTGATTCATCCTTCATCAAGAGTCCCTTTCACCTAGAAATTGGAGGAAGGACTGCATTCTTGTTCTTTCCTTTTCTTATTCTAGAAGATGTTATATTTGTCTACGACAACTCCTCTTGGGGATAGATGTCTTTTTGAACAAAGATCTCTTCTCCTCCAAGGATCACCTTTACACTTACAACAAGATATCTCTTTTCAACTATCTTATCCTCACTTGAAGAGTATTCCCTCTCTTGCTTGGATTTTATGACATTGTTGCATGGCGGATATCTCCTTTTTGATGAAGGTAGGTATCCTTGTTTTGCTTTCTTTAAGATATTAACATCAACCTATGTTAACATCTTAAGGGGGGCACCCACACTACTCCTTTGTACTAAACTTCTCTCATCCATTGAACAGTGGGACATTCCTAGAACTAGAGGGAAACCTCTTAGAGAAAGATATCATCACTTTTTGAATAGTGGGACATTCTTGGAACCAGAGGGGAACCTCTTAGAGAAAAATGTCATCACTTCTTGTACAATGGGTCATTCTTAGAACTAGAGCATGGTCTATTAGAGCGAGATGTCTTCACTTATTCTTGTCTTGTATAGTGAGACATTCTTGGAATAAGAGGGAAACCTCTTACAATAAGATATCATAACTTTTCTCTTGTACAATGGGTCATTCTTGAAACTACAACATGGTCTCTTAGAGAGAAATGATGCCACTTTTCTTTTATGCAGGGTGATTATTATCGAAACTAGGGCATGCTCTTAGAGCGAGATATCACACCTTTCTCAAAATTCAAGTACTATACATTCATATACAATTATAGCGTACTCATGCATATACTCCTATGAGGTGATTTGAACCTTAGTTGCACACTCGCTCATGAGGTTGAGTGGAACTAATTGTGTTCTCACTCTCTATCTTTACATGGATCACCTAGGAAATCTCTAGGGGTAAGATTTTCCATGACCTTCTCTCCATGGATCACCTAGTTTTAGGGGCGAGACATCCATGGTTTCTTTTTTCTTCACCTTTCTTCTCATGGATCACCAAAGTGTGTACTCATGTTCTCTCTATTCTTCTTCTCATGAATTCATAGTTTTATTATTGATAGTTCATGGATGATGTCAAATTTTCTCTTTTATGTGATCATTCATCTTTATGTGATGGTATTATTCTTTGTGTCCTGATTAGTTGTTGAGACATTTGAGTTTGACCTTTCTTTGGCTAGTTAGTTTGTCATCTTGTGTCTTATTCTTGTCATGTGTCTTATTGCACTTTGTCTTTATTTTGTGTGCCTTGTGCCCTTGCATATGTTCACATGAGTTAAGACCCTAAGATTGGGGGCTTTTTTCTCCTCAATATTAGTGGTGTCTTATACTCCTTGTGGTTTTGCTCCACATCTCCCATCTTTATCTTTATTTTCTTCTACTTTACTGAAAGTAGTGGTGTAAGCCATACTCTTGCTAAAGTGGGGGCTAAATATAGTGTTATAAAATTATGACCCCTGAAATTTTAAGCACATTTGGGGTCCTCACGTTGGTGACAACATCTCCTTCCTTAACCAAGACCTATTTTTGCATTTCCAACCTTTGTCCTTTTCTCCTTTATGTCTTGTGGCTTCTTTATAGCTTGTCTGGGGCCCAAAATAGGGCAGGATAGGGGCATGGAACCCTTGTCCCTCCTAGGAAAAAAGAGTTGTGCCCCTATCCCCCTAGGATAGCCGCATGGTGCCCCAGTCCCCACCTCCAAGTGTGGTCCTATTTGCGGGTGGCCTGATCTCCTAAGCACTTCTTGTCTTTTGGGTTTGTTATTCTACTTTGTTGGCCTTCGGTGGTTGGAAGTTAATCCTTGAGGCATGTACAAAATGAAATTCAATACCCTCATTCAAGGGGGGAGGACAACAAATGGATAGCACATAGATAGATAGAGAGCATTAGGAGAAGATACAAGATTTCAAGGTCATCATATAGCATTCAAGTCTTCTTCAGTCATCCATGGGAGAAACATTACAACATTCATTTGTAAGAATGTGTGTCTGTTATTATTTTGTCATGTTACATTCCACTTCATGCAATATTTATGATTACATTCAAGAAGAAAATAAATCATCATCAACAAGTTGCAGATCTACAATGTATACATCTCCATTGTTTACATTCAAGCATTTGCAATTACTTTCTTTCTAGGTTAATTCCTCAACCAGAGTTTGATTGAGGCAAACCTCTATCCACAACCCCACTTTCTTCTCATTTCTATGTGTAGGTGTTATATCCAATATGGAAAGATAATGTACTAAGAGGGGAGGGGTGAATCAGTCCATCAAAACTTTTCTTCAACAATAACTTTACTGTTAAGCATAAACATAATATTGCTGAAATATAATATAAAGCTAAAACATATAAATAACTTTCATACATGTTTCACTGCATAACACATATATTTTGGTTATGCAGAAACTCTTGGATAGAGAGAAAAACTACGCTGGGGATGGCACCCACAACTTCACTACTGCAATAATAAAGGTTGCTCGGTTAGAGCTACATGTTTAGGTATTTCTGATAGCTTACCCTATTAGGAGTATCAAGATCTTTAGATCTACCTTGTTAAAGGATTTTACAATACTTATACTAAATGTTGTACTTGGTTAAAGGCTTTACAATTTATAGACTTTGTTAGAGTCTTTTACCCTGTTAAAAGTTTCTCTTACAACTCAAAATAATATAATCAAAATCTTTACAAAATATGTGCAACTTCACTTCTGAAATGTTATAGCAGATTCTATGTGCTCAACATAAAATTACCTTGCTCATAGCATTCCTCGGTAACTGATAAATCAACTCGGTAAACCCTTCTGTTTACTTTGTTCCTTAACTATTCTCTGAAATCTTTCTCGGTGACCTCTAAATATCTCTATCAGTCCTAACAATCACAACACAGTGTGCTTTCTCATGATTTTTCCTTTCAACTTATCTATCACACATGTCTTGCTTCATACTTTTTGATCCTTATTTCATGCTGTATAAATAGATCTCTTATGACGGTGATCTGTTCATGCTTTGATCTTACAAACATGATTCATTGAATGAATAACCATACAAATTATTTCATTGGATAGATGTCCTCAAAATCATACAAAATCTTAATGTGTAATTTCTTATGTGATAACGGTTCCCTGTTCCTCGATCTTGTAACACGTTTCCATATATGTGTCTAGGTTCAATGAGTCTGGTAACATGATTCACTCAGTTCATATTAACTCGATATACCATCTTTGCTGCTCGATAGACATAGAGTGTTACTCGATAGACAACTTGGTGTATACTAAACTCTGTGACTTGTTTCTTCTATAACTGACAGCTTTAGTGCTTACCGACTGAGTATTTTGGTAGTATTAACCGACTAGAGTATATAGGATGACTTTGGACATAAAACTAATGACAACTTAATAAATAGTAACAATCTCCCCTTTTGACATTAGTTGAAATGTTTGACAAAACTCCTTTCAAAATCATAACTCAAAAATCTATATACTTTACAAAATTTGACTAAACTGACAGTATATACAATTGTCAATAAATAGTATACTCAAATATACTCCCCTTATCAATATACTATACATAACTCTGATTTTGCATGCAACTTTATTATTCTGTATTCACTGTTTGGTGTTCACTGCTCCCCCTGTCAAAACTACCTATACATCTGGATACTTTGATCTGCTTGGCATACTTTCTCTTGTATACACTACACTCCCCCTTTTTGACAAACATCAAAACTAGTTACCATTCGGTGGAGGCAACTGATCAAAAATAGATTTGTACTTAGTTCGAGCATTAGTGAGAGCATTGGTAAGGGCACTCTTGACACTATCCATTAGGGGATTATGAGCTGTAATATCAGTGAATAGTGAAATCAGACCATCTAAAGTGCTTCTCACTTGTTGAGTGGATAAATAGGTAGCTCGGTTAATCTACTCTTGGACGGAGGATGAATGTGGAATGAATAAGGTTTGAAGAGTCATGACATCCATTCTTATTTTGTGCTCTTCATTCTGAAGTTCCAACTATTGAGCCATGAGAGATTGTAACTTGGTATAGAAATTCTGAATAGAATTGGGCTCGGTGGTGAATTTATTTGAGAGATCGGTGATCTCTTTTTCAATAACTTTAGTTTTATTCTTGATATCTTTAATGAATAAAGAAAATGTATAGATATTTTGAAACAAATAAAGAATATGTTTGAGTTGAGGGGAGAACTTAGCAATGAGTCCGGCTAGCTTAACTTTACCAATAGCAATGGTTTTCTATACCTCTTCAATCATTTTGGCAGTGAGCTCTTTGTCCTTCAATTTTCTTAGGTATTCAGATGCGTCTACTCCAGATGCTTCTATTTTAGTGAGGAGTTCATCCAGTTGAATATGGATGGCTGCATCTATTGTCACAGTAGCTTTAGGTAGCATTTCTGTTAATAATGCTTTAACCTTCTGAAGTACTCTGTTTTTCTTCTATATAGCCATTTTTCTTTCTTGTTCTGCTTTGGCTTTGCATAGTTCTCCGAATTCAATGAGTGCTTGCCCTTTCAGTTTTGAAATGTCTACATTCGGCAACACAATCGGCTTTGACAGATCTAGCTTGAAACTATGCTTCTTTATTTTCTTCTCTTTAGATGATGAGGCTTTCATCAATTGAACCAGTACAATGGCTTGGGAGGCTTGTTCACCCTCGGTAGGTTGCTTGGTAGAGGCAACACTTTTGTCGGTTTCTTTAGCCTTAGATGTAGCGTTCGGTGATTCCTTGCTTGGGGTCTTGGTGGCAATAGTTTTAGTGCTTGTTGGGGCTTGAGAAGTCTGTTCCCCAGTGGTCTGAGAAGTAGCTTCTCCTTTGGTAGATAGTGAACCCTCTTTGCCTTGTTTAGTGTCGTGAGGTGTCTCAATTGAAACATGCTAAGTTACCAGAGGATAGGACTTGACTTGTTCCAAAACTGATTCACTTGATACCAGTTTGGCATAGGCATTCCCTTCTATCATCTCCTGTTCCTATACCTCAGTGTCCATGATGTCCTCATCAATTTGTATAGTACTAGTAGGATCTTGCTCAGTGATATCAACTATTTCAACTTCACCTTGCTCATCAGCACTCTTGATTCGAAAACTTTCTTGCCATTTTTCTTTTGTCTCTTTCTCTACTTCAAGATAAAGGCCATTCATCAGTTTCAAGGCTCTTTGCTTGACTAGGAAGTTTGTCTAGTAGTTTTTCAGATGTTCACTTATCTCATCTACCGACATGTCTGGAAAGAGATGTACTAGACTTCTTTCTCTTATCTACTTTTTTGAGTCCATAGCATATTTCCACCTATTATCAATATGTAATTACAATGCTTTTGGAAGAGAATTAGTTACTTCCAATGGGACTAATTGGAATTTAAGAAGTGTGCAAATTGCAGCTTCTTCAATTTGCCTCTTTTCTACAGCAGTTCTGGATTCATATTTTACATATCTAAATGCTCCAAATCCACCATATTGTTTCAGATTTGCACAAAAATTATCAACACTATGTACATCTTTCTTTGTGCTCTTAACAATACAAAATTTACTTATGTCTTCAGATTCAGTGTCTCTTGACTCTTTATTCAAAATGAGTCTCCGAGTAGACTTCATATAAGTTTTTGTTACCTTAGGCATTGCAACATTTATCTGGGATGTATCTTGTCTTTTCCTTTTCAAAATTTTGCCTTTTGGCAACTCAATGCTGAATGTAATTGCCGCTTCTTGGGCTTCAGATTCCTCCTCAGTGATGACTCAATCGCTCTAGATAGGAGTGGAGGAAGAACCTTCTCCAAATTTCTCTGTTAATACTTTGATCATTTTGGTTGCTTTCCTTGTATCCTTAGGTACTACAATGCTCATCTTAACTTTTTCTTTGACCTCTTCATAGGTATCATACCTGATCTTGGTAGCATGCCCTAGAAGTGCAAGAAAGGCATCTATTTGCTACTGCGTAATATCAGAATCAATCTCATAACCCATAGGCAACAAGGATTGAGTTCTTGGTTCTACTACATTGACATAACAATAGTCGGTGTCCACTTCAAAACATATATCATCCTTATATTTTTCCACTAACTGAGTTGAAATTTTGTACCAGTTATGCATCTTTTCTTGAAATTTTCTAAAATAATCATCCATTGTATCATTGAAATTGTCACCTAATTGATTGATAAAGTCATTTATTTGATGGGTGATTGGTCGGTGTAGCTCCCAAACTACATTACCGACTAATGGAAAGAATTTTTGAAAATAGAAAAACATGCATACTAAGAGTGACCCAAACTTTAGTGTGTTTGCTGAGTTGGCTTCTTCGGCTTCCATATGCTGTTGAGATTTTCAAAAAGATTTTTCAACAACACTTCACATACGTCAATCTTCATACCCTTTTTCACAATTTTGTATGATAAATCAACAACTGCACATGGTACACTATTTTCCCTTGCCGACTGAAAGAAACAACAACCTATGACTCTAATTGCAAACTTTAGCTCTGCATCTGTAATATTATTCAATTTCAGACCTCTACAATCAGATTAAACTCCAGTTAAAGTGATCAATTCTTTTTGTGAAATCATTTTCTAAGCTCAAGCATGGTCGAATATAGGGTATCCAGTGATTGAGTGGATGATTTCCTTGGTGATTTTGAATGGTTGCTCCTCTAACCACATAAAGTCATCATGAACTCTACTCAAAACAAATTTAACCCATTGGGGTTTGAAGACTCATGGGTAGGTTAGGGCTTCAGTCAATCCCTTGACTTTGATATTCTCATATTTGCTATCCAGATTTCCATCAGTGCATAATTCATCATATGTGTCCTTGATCTCAATATGACCTAGTTCTTCAACACGACACTTAGTGTAGAATCTGACATCCTCAACCAATAGAACCCTATCTGAAATGAGAGAAAATGTTGTTTTATCATCGAGTTCATGTGAGATTTTGCCAAGATCAAGAGGCAATGGAAAGCACAAATAAGAGAGACAAAATATATGATAGAAATAAACTGTATTCTATCAAGATGAAAATACTAATCAACTAGATCATCAATCAATACATACAATAAATATGAGCCTGCTTATATAGGCAAGGCTATATGGATATGTAAGCACACAAACATGACATGTGGCTCAATAAGAAACAAGGGTAGGTAGGAAATAGGTGTGGGTAGGTAGAAGAAACAATATAATATTCCACATGAGGTGGAATGTAACAACAAAATAAGATCAACACCATAAAAGGTGGAAATTCTCCTACACACACTATTCCAATGTGGCACAAACACTCAAGTGTCTCATACCCAAACTACTATGAAATGCATTTCCTAAGTAAACTTAAGTAAGGTGTAATAATATCCAAGATGAATAATTATTTACACCAACACCCCCCCTTAAGTGCAACTTAGGGGAATGCACTAAAATCTACAATACAATTAAGCAATGCAAGATGGGTCCCGGCTATGAGGCCATGTTAGGTACCCATGTACAAATGCAAATGCATGCAAACCAATGCAATGAAATCTCTCACAAAGTGGGGAAAGAGATAAAAATCCAATGGGAAAAAACCCTCCCCCAAAACAGAGATGAGAACCATGTATAAAGAACTCTCATAGAAGTATGTGAAGGACAAAACCCCATGTGAGGAAAAATTCCCCCCCACATGAGAGAAGAAGAAGAAGAAGAGAGACTAGGAAGCCCCCCCTCAATGTGGAATCTGCACCAATGATAGAAGCTTGAAGATGAATGAAGAAACTGCTCCATGAACATCGAACCACATTCCTCCCCTTAGGAAGAAACAAAATGAAAGGTGTATCCAAAAATTCTCGCCAACCATGAAGGGAAGATGAAGCAAAAATACTCATGATGAAAGGAATCTCTAAAAACTGCTCAAGTGTCCCCAAGTCAATGCTAAAAGGTACCCCCTCTAGAGGTGGTAAACTGTGCCACATTGATGAAAAAGGCACTCCAAGATCTAGTGGAGATGAATTTAGAACAATAGCCAAAGACTCATATGTCTCCTCAAAAGCTAAAGAGACCTCCTCCAAGTGTTGTACAAAAGTATCCACAATCATGTCAACATCTAAAGATTGATCATGTAGAGAATGCACAAGAGGGTTAGAGTTATCCCTCACAACAATCAAAGAAGGATAATCTTCATCAAAGAGAAGATGAATGTCATGAATGGTGTCTCCCAAATCTACAATGTAGGAGTCCATAAACAAACTTGCAATGTTTGTCAAGTAGGCATCCCAATCAACTGAAGCTAGAAGACATGAAATATACTGCTGCACTGAATCATAAGAAGGCAAAACTGTTGCACTAGCTACATCATCAGGTGCAATAGGTGGTGTGATATCAATAGAAGGAGATGAAATGCAAGGCTCAAGAATGGGGTCACATGTGAGAATCCCCAAGTTCAAACGCCCAAAGTTCTCCTCAAAATCTGAATCATCAACATAGGAAGAACCAACCTTATCAATAGGACCAAAATCTAAAAAAGAGTACAATCGAGATACATGATCAACCACCCCTTTTGCAATGATAGCTCCACTCTCCAAGTCTCTAATGATAACTGAATCAGGTGTAAACTCCATAGTTTTCCTAGTTGCCCCATGTGTGATTTGATAGATGGAAAGAAGATTGTTTATCAAATGGGGTACACACAACACATCATTGAAGGAATTATCCCCAATGGCAATAGATCCTTTCCCAATCACATCCATGTATGTATTATTGTCCATCAAAATTTGTGGCATGTGGCAAGGCTCAAATGTAGAAAACATAGACTGCGAAGATGCCATATGATGAGAAGCTCCTGAATCTAGTAGCCATCTCCCTAAATCATGACTTGTAGTAGCACAAAGAGCTTGTCCCTTTCCTTTATCTATCCCAAAAGAGTGATCCTTTCCTTTATCCTTGGAAGAAGAAGTCCATGTAGACATTCTAGAAGGTAGGTTGATTCTATTCTTCTCAAGAAGATTCTTCAACTCATTAATATCCTTCTTATAACAATGATGTTCATCATGTCCTGACTTCTTGCAATATCCACAAAAAAGATTGTCCTTATATGATTTCCTCTTAGGTGAGAATGGTGAATCACCTTGGTGTGGAGAGGAAGATTGTGCTCCATCTTGTTGTGGTTTAGACTTAGGTTGCTTTTGATTCTTTCCTTTTCCTTGATTACTTTGATTCCCTTTGTTAGCCACCAAAGCTTGTGACTTTGAAGATTTGAGAATCCCCATTGTGGTCAACTTAGATTGCTCAAGTATCAACATCTCCGTGAATGAATCAAATGAGGGAGAAGTGTATGACAAACCTTGAGCTATCCTATGGGTGTGAAAGCTAGATACAAATGCTGCATACTTTGAAGGAAGCTTGTCCAACAAGTTATAAACCAATTGAGCATCCTTTTTGTCAATTCCACAATCCTTTAGCTTTGCTCTTCACTTAGTTTATTTTGTGACATAATCTTGGATTGTATCAAAATCCTTGGGATCCAAAGTTGTGAGTTCACTATCAAGCTTGTAGCCTTTAATCTCATCAACATGACCATACAATCTCTTAAAAATATCCCAAGCCTCTTTAATTTTTGTACACTTATCAATGTAAAAAATGAGGTCATTTGATACATACTTTCTAAGAGTTCCAAGTGCCATAGCATTCTTAGTAAGCCATTCGATTTGAGCGTTAGGATCAACCTTAGGATCAGGTGGTGTTGTAATAGTTTCATTTACATAATGAATGAGTCCTTTTTCTATTAATTTACTCCATGCCTTAATCTTCCATGATGCATAATTATGAGGAGTTAAAAGTGGAAATTTAGGAGAACCCATAGCACCAAAATGGAAAAACATAAGATAGAGAGAGAGGCACAATCACACAAGACACCCCCCCAAAAATACTCAATCAAGAAATCCCCCCAAAATGGTGATTTTGGCACTTTATACTTAGTGTGTATACAATGGGCCACTTGCAAAACAAGGCAAAGTGGAATTCTGATTTCAATTTACAACTTCTCAAAAATGAGATCTAAGAGACTTCAATAAATATTGCTAGTGATCTAAACTGAGATCCAAGCAAAATACAAGTACCAAATATGCCAAAAATGGCCAAATACTGAAAGTACAATTTCTATTTAAAATCACTACAAACAAATGACAGATTATGCAAGTAGATGAAAAAATATGCACTTTAAAAAAAAAACGGCACTTGAAAAGGAGTCCATATGAGCCCAAACGAAGCCTCCAAAGTTGTAAAAAATGGGATTTCATGATTTCTGAAAAACCTGTATCCAAAAATTAAAAAACCCCTGCACTACTATATAGAGAATGAAATTCTACCCTAAAACAAAAAAAATTGCTCGAAAAAACGAGTCTGGATGAGTGAGATATCGCTATTTGAAAATTGCTTGCAAAATTATAATTTCTAGACAATTTTCGCCGCAGCGTCAAACTTCAACTAGATTTGGCCTCCAAAGTCTGATTTGGATGAAACAAAAGGCAAAAATGACTTTCCTGGACCTCCTAAATTCAATATTAACCTCAGATTTGACCCATCAAGCTTCAATAATAACCTGCAATAGAAAACTCCAAAATATACAACCCCAAATAACATCAAATTACTCTCAATTAGCAAACCAATGACACTCTAATGGCTCTAATACCACGTGAGACATGGACTGGCTCTGATACCATGTGATATTTTGCCAAGATCAAGAGGCAATGGAAAACACAAATAAGAGAGACAAAATATATGATAGAAATAAACTGTATTCTATCAAGATGAAAATACTGATCAACTAGATCATCAATTGATACATACAATAAATATGAGCCTACTTATATAGGCAAGGCTATATGGATATGTGAGCACACAAACATGACATGTGGCTCAATAAGAAACAAGGGTAGGTAGGAGAAACAATATAATATTCCACATGAGGTGGAATGTAACAACAAAATAAGATCAACACCATAAAAGGTGGAAATTCTCCTACACACACTATTCCAATGTGGCACAAACACTCAAGTGTCTCATACCCAAACTACTATGAAATGCATTTCCTAAGTAAACTTAAGTAAGGTATAATAATATCCAAGATGAATAATTATTTACACCAATAGTTCGGATGCTACTTTGGGAGGTAAGGAATATTTCAGTGAGGGCTTCTCAATGGTTTCAACAACAACAGGTTTCTGAATCTTTGGATCCATTTCAAACTTTGGATAATTACTAACGAAAAAAACTTAGGGTTTGAAACTTAACCAGCAAACACTTTCCACTTAGTAAATATAAAGTAGGTATTCTCCACTAATATGATCGATTGACTTTCTTGAAAAATGCATTGAGATTGATGAATAAATACCTTGAAATTTGCTCAGGAGGAGTTTGATCGCCTTTGAATCACTTAGCTCTACTTTCTGAAAACTTGGTAAGTGTAAAATGACCACGCAAAAGGCTTTAAGTACAAATTTTACCTTATCAGGCTCCATGTAGTTAGGTCAAAAAACATTAAATGCACTCAGTTCCATTAAATCGATTACCTTCCTTTTTATGCTTTTACCGACTAGATAGGTTTCCTGCATTTACCGACTTCTCTGGTACTTCCAAAAGACAAGATAAAATTTTAAACCTGCTATTGCATCTTAGCTATGCAGACTTTGGAATTAAGTACATGATAAAATAGGAACTCTTAACATATAACCTTGAGAGAATGCAATCCCTTCATACCTTTACCGATTAATTTGAAATAGATGCACCTAACTCGGTAGGTAAGGTGCTTTCTTCATTAGTTGACACACTTTCCTTCTTTTTCCAAATCATCTATAATTTGCTTCTTATTTCCTCAGTATCTCCTCTAGGTTGATCTCTGCAATCTCTGGCCAAGTGTCCAACTTTGTGACAATGAAAACATGTCATACCAGAATTTCTCTATGATCTTCGATTGTTCATTCCAAACCTTATAAAGTAGTTGGCACTTATATGTCCATATCTTCCATAGCATTCACACCATGTCCTTGTATTGTAATCCCATGGTACTGCAGTATATTGTTGGTAAAGATTTGTGTAAGTTCGGTAGCTTCTAGTGTGCAGACCACATATAGTTCTTCTACTTAAACCAACACTTATCAGTACTGTGTCCATATCTATTGCAGCTTTTACAAAACCCCTTGAATTTTGCCTTTTGATAATTTCTAACATACTTTGTCCTACATTGATTAGATGTGTGACCAGACTTATTAAAATTGTAACAATAACCATTAGACCTAGTGACATTCGGTTGCTTACCTTTTCTGATTTGGCACATGTTGGCAGTATGTCCTTGTTTTCCAGAGTAGTTTTTAATAGGCTTCTTTCCTTTGATGTTCTTTTTGTTTCCAGCTTGTTTTGATGATTCTCCTATCTCAGTGATGTGGATTCCTTTCTCAGTAGAGTCTTTTCCTTTGTAACCAAATCCTACAACTTTGTTGGGTCATTTTATATTTAGTTGCTCATCCAACATCTTTGATGCTTCATAAATTTTCTTCAGTATTTCTTTGGATTTCTTCTTTGTTTCAAGTTCATCAGTCAATCTTGATATTTCAAGTTTCAATACTTGATTCTCATTGGATAACCCAATTGATCAGATAGATTTGTTGAATTCCAGTCATCCTTGTGATTTCATCATTCTTTTCAGACACCAATGCTTCAAGCTATTGTTTTCTCTTTCTATATCTCTTATGTTATCCCCGACTGTCCTCAATGCATCAAGATTTTCAGTCATCTGTGTGCTGAGATGCTCATGTTCTCTTTTCATTGCTTTTAGCTGATCAGTCAATGCTTTGTTCTTTTCTTTCAGTTCTCCAATCATTTCTTCAGTCTCTTCAGATATGCTATTCTTAGATGATGTCTCAATTTGTTCCACCAACTTTTGTGAGTCTTGTAAATCCTCAGACAACATTCTTCTGACTTTCAGTGATCTTTGCATTTGTTTCTGCATGTCTGCAATCACTTGATTAGCATGATCCAATTCATTTTCAAGATTCACAATTCTTCGAGATTGTTTGTAGCCTTCCATTGATAAGATCTTTCTCTTTAGGCTATTAAAACCTTTTCCAAGAGAATAGCTCTGATACCAATTGTTAGGTCCAATATGGAAAGCTAATGTACTGAGAGGGGAGGGGTGAATCAGTACATCAAAACTTTTATTCAATAATAGCTTTACTATTAAGCATAAACTTAATATTGCCGAAACATAATATAAAGATAAAATATATAAATAAATTTCATACATGTTTCACTCCATAACACATATATTTTGGTTAGGAAGAAACTCTTGGTTAGAGAGAAAAACTGTGGTGGGGATGGCACCCACAACTTCACTACTACAATAATAAAGGTTGCTCGGTTAGAGCTACATGTTTAGCTATTTCTGATAGCTTACCTTGTTAGGAGTATCAAGATCTTTAGATCTACCTTGCTAAATGATTTTACAACACTTATACTACATGTTGTACTTGGTTAAACGCTTTACAATTTATAGACTTTGTTAGAGTCTTTTACCCTGTTAAAGGTTTGTCTTACAACTCAAAATAATACAATCAAAATCTTTACAAAATATCTTCAACTTCACATCTGGAATGTTATAGCAGATTCTATGTGCTCAATATGAAATTACCTTGCTCATAGAATTCCTCGGTAATTGATAAATCAACTTGGTAAACCCTTTTGTTTACTCTATTCCTTAAGTGTTCTCTGAAATCTTTCTCGATGACCTTTGAATATCTCTGTCAGTCATAACAATCACAACATATTGTTCTTTCTCATGATTTTTCCTTTCAACTTATCTATCACACATGTCTTGCTTCATACTTTTTGATCCTCATTTCATGCTATATAAATAGATCTCTTATGATGGTGATCTGTTCATGCTTTGATCTTACAAACATGATTCATCGAATGAATAACCATACAAATTATTTCATTGGATAGATGTCCTCAAAATCATATAAAATCTTAAGGTCCGATTTCCTATGTGATAACGGTTCCCTGTTCCTCAATCTTGTAACATGTTTCCACATATGTGTCTAGGTTCAATGAATCTGGTAACATGATTCACTTGGTTCATATTAATTTGGTATACCATCTTTCCTACTCGGTAGACATAGAGCGTTACTAAACTCTGTGACTTCTTTCTTCTATAACTGACTACTTTAGTGATTACCGACTGAGTATTTCAATAGTATTAACCGACTAGATCATATAGGATAACTTTGGACATAAAACTAATGACAACTTAGTAAATAGTAACAGTAGGCTGTAGGTGTGCAACTATAATTGTAGGTTTGGGCTTCATTTGCAAATATGGAAGAACCCTTTTTGTTTTGCAGATTTTGTGGTAGACCATGTACTTTCCCACCACAATCCTAATGAATTTTCTCCAAATTTGCATGGAAGATCCGCATCAGTTTAATTAGCTCAGATCTGAAGTTACAGTGCAATCCAAAACTAGGAGCACTTCATTTCACTTATTTCCTATGTTTTCCACATAGTTAACAGGTCAACTTTCTTATTTATAAAAGAGGGTAAATCATACTTCAACCACTTGAAATTCACTTAGCATTCAGATTGTTTTCTCTCTTGGATTTGGATCTAGTGGATTGAACCCCTCTTTTGAATGTAAAGTTTCTCCCATGTAAAAATCATCTTAGTGGCTTCCTTTCTATCTCCTAGGTGGGTAGTCACTAGGATCCAATTTTCAACTTTACAACCTCATGATCATAATTCTAGAACACTAGCACCTGCTGATGAACAAAAGAGAGATGAAAATGATTTTAGAGAAAAAGAATCATTATTGAGTGCCCTATCTAATGAAAATCTATTGAATGTCATAGAGTTGGAGAATGCAAAGAAGATTTGGACAAAGATTGAAACTCTTTATGAAGGAAACCAAGCAATAAAAATTGCAAAATTTGAAGGTTTTCGGGTAAGATATAAAACTTTGAAGATGGAAGAAGATGAGAAGATAATTTATTTCATGGATAGAGTAAATGAGATTGTTATGGGAATCAAATGTTTCTAATGATTAGCTAGTGAGGATAAGATTGTGTCCAAGGTTCTGAGAGTTATACCTCTTACTTATAAGATGAAGGCTAATACAATCAATGAACTTCAGACAATGTCATGTCCCCTTGTTACTAGAGGTACACTACTATAAAAATTGTTTGCTTTTGAACTTGAGGAACTTGGAGATTAGAATGTTGCTAAAACCAAGACTGCATTTAAAGCATCTACCAAAGGTAAGAAGAAGATATATTGGAAAGAATTGTATGTTAAAGAACTGTAGGATTTTGAAAGGGAAGATAAATAACTTGAAGAATTGGAAGACCTGATTGCTAGAAGAATTCCTAATAGACTGACTTGAAGTAAGTATGAATGAAAAGTTCCTTTTAAATATTTTTCATGCAATAAGATTGGTCATTTTGATTCTAGATGCACTGAAAGAGCTCCTAGGAATTATGAAAGATTTATGAAGATTTATAAGCCTAATCTGAAATATCAAAACAAACCTAGATTTAGAAGGAATAAGGATAAATCATGCTATTATATTGGTGATGATGATTTTGGCATTACTAATGATGATGATGATGAACCTGTAAGTGGAACCATCAATGGAAGCTCACATAAATATTGGGTCTTTATTGCTATCAAGGATGAATCTTTGGTACATATCATTGAAGAAACTCATACTGAAGAAAAGTCTTTAGCTCCTAAAATTTAAGAAAAGGATGAATGGGTTATAGATAGTGGATGCTCACATCACATGACCAGTGACAAAATAAAATTTCTATTACTACAAGAATTTAATGGTGAACTAGTCAGCATGTAGGATCAAAGGCAAAGGAAAAATATCATTAGATGGTAAGACTAATATAGATAATATTTATTATGTTGAAGGTTTGAAGCATAATCTTTTAAGTGTTTGTTAGATGGTGGATAGATAGGTTGGATCTTGATCAAAAATGAGGTAGGAAGAAAGGGCTTGTTCTCGATCTTGATTTTTTTCAAGACTCATTTCTTTTGATTTTGGGTTATCCTCTTGACATGGGGAAGGAGTTTGGATATTCTTGGAAGGTTTCAACATTTTCACTTGATGAAAAAGGATTTTGAATGAGACTCTCCTAATCATGACTTGGATTAGATTGGATTTGTTCTATGGATACCCCTTAGGAGATTGTATTATTGGATAGAGATGGTGTGGATTGCTCTTGTGTAACTTCAAGGGATGGTGAAATAGTTGATAGATATGATTGATTTGGATTTTCATTGAATGGGATTTGCTTTAGGTTCAAAGAGTTTTGGTTTTCATTAAAAGGGTTTTGATTTGGGTTGAAAATTTTTTTATTTGGGTTGAAAGAGGTTTGATTTTGGTTGAAAAAGGTTTGGTTTGGGTTGAAAGAGTTTTGGTTTTGGTTGAAAGGATTTTGAATGATGGGTTGATGTGATTGGTATGTTTGATATGTTGGGTTGAAAGAAGGTTGAATACTGGGTTGATGTGATTGGTATGTTTTATATGTTAGGTTGAAAGAAGGTTAACATGACTCTAATATTGGTTGAACTAAGGTAGGAATGATTTTGTTGAAGAATTAAGGTTGGCATGTTTGAATGGTCTCACAAGAAAAAGAAGGTTGGCTTGATAATTCTTCCGTCATGGTTATCACTTCTCTCATCATTTTTTCTAACTAGCCTCTATGGTTTTTAGGACTAGTCATTTCTATCATTTGTTGTTGAAAAGTCTTAATCTATTTAGCTAAGCTTTATATGGATGGCGATAGAATAGGAATGGAAGGTATTAATTCTCCACCTTCCTTATGAAATATATAATGCAAATCAATGATGTTTTCTTGATTGGTTTGTACCTAGGATCACAACATGTAAGATGTCTTTTCCATTTCTAGAATTTTTCAATGTTTGATTGATTTGTTGATCTTGACAAGCTTGTTTGTTGTGGGGTTTTGATGTTGTTGATATTGAAACTTGACTTTGTTGAGGGGTTTGATCTTGTTGATTTTGAAACTTGACTTTGTTGAGGGATTTGATCTTGTTGATGTTGAAACTTGACTTTGTTGAGGGGTTTGGTCTTGTTGATATTGATGTTGCAAAGACATAGTAGCAAGAAAAGAAAACAATCTAAACTAAACAAAGAGAGCACTTGTTTAAAGGACTTTTTCAAATCCTCGTGAATGTTGAGTTCTTTTTCAAGACCCCATTTTGTTTTTGATAGTATTTTGGTAATTCGATAGAACATAAAGAAGAATCTCCTAAAGACAAAAGGTCACAAGTATTACCACAACCCACATCTTGATACTTCATCAGCTGAAACAACCCTGTCACACCCTAGGGTGCGCTCATTTTTAACCTTTTTTCTGGAAATTGAACCAAAGAAGATTGCTCCTCAATTGGACTGTTATCCTGGGAGATATATGGTGAGTATCTTGGGGGTGGATTCTTCCCCACCTTTGCACATTCAAGTGTATGCTTCCTAACTTGGTTTGGCCTCTAGATCCTAAGGTTTTTAATAAGGTTTCCATTCGGGTAGGCATAGATCTGATGAATTTAATCATCGCTATTCCATTCTAGCACATGTTGCTTACAATTTTCATTGGAAACACATTTATTTTATAGTGGATCAGATTACTTGGCTTTAGTCATTACCACTTTAGGTAGTTGCCTCTCACTTGGCCTTATGGGCTACTTGGGAGGCATGCTTTCTAAGGGTTTTATCGTAATCCTAAAATTGAAAGAAAACATAAAAGAGTTGGGTTTGACTTTTTGATTAGCATTATACCTATCACCTCACAAACACGCAAAACATAATTACTTTTATCCTCCAGTTGTAATGATTCTCTACTTTAAGATGTAAAATCAATTGAATTGAGGAAATGAATCTAATTAAGACCTCCTCAATCAATTTGAGGAAGCTTCTATTTCTCTTCTCCTTACTTTTTGTTGAATTTCCTCCTAGGTATTGCACTAATTTCATATATAGATTAGACAACTATTTTCAATACTGTGATTCTAGATTGAATTAAGGAAAGAGGTTGAATTTATAGATTTTCAACGAAAATTAGATGACAAAAAGAACTAAAGTCTGATGGATAGTGAACTGATTTTGATTGATTAGTGAACTGAGATTGATTGGCTTGTAAACAAAATAGATTTAATAGTTAACTAAGATTGACCAGTGAACTGAATTGATTAGCAAGTTGACTAGGCTGATTGGGGAGATGACTGATTAGATTAGAGAGATAAGTGGATTGATGGATCGGTCATAAAAGATAATTGAGAGTTAAAATGGGGATTGATTAGCTAACTGAGTTAACTGATTAGTTAACTAATTTGATTGTTCAGGATTTTCATTATTTTAAAATTTAATTTGACATTCATTTTCAATTTGAATTTGAATTTGGATTTTCGAATGCAGAAATGTAAATAAAATTTGTTGATATTAAATGAAATTCGCTTTTGGGGAATTTGAATTTGAAAATGTGAAATTAAATGAAATTAATTGGAAATTAGAATTTAGGGATTTGGAGGGAATTAAATTAATTAATTAAATAATTCAAAAAATATAATTTAATCATAGGAAATTAAATTAATTAAATAATAAAGATTATTTAAATAAGGAAAATGCTGCAATTAATTAAATAATTAATATTTGAGATAGGATAAATTGATTAAAATGATTTAGAAGGTGAAATTGGGTAATTAATAATGACTTGAATTAATTAAAAAAATAAATTAGTTGAATTAAATAATTAAAGAATTATTTAATTAATAAGACGATAAATTAGTATGTGATGAAATGGACATTTTTCAGTGTCTACAACAATCATCCTCTGCATCATGCCCAACAACACCATCGCTACTAGAAGGTATAGCTTGACACCCATTTCCACTCTCCATTAGCACTACATAATTTAACTTGGTACTAGTGACAAGGGAGAACCCTTTGCATGATGGGATAGATATGTTAAATGAATGTAGTTGAATTACTTTAAATGTAGGGATATTAAAATCTATTGTGCAAAGAATGTGCTATCTTGTCTCTTGCCAAGTTTTAAATTTAAATTTAAATTTTTTTTAGGGTTCAAACCTATAAATATATGGTCAAACTTGTATATATAGAAATGACCCAATATATTGAAATGTAAAATTAAAATGGATATATAATGTTTACAAACAAGTGCATGGAAAAGCATAATTCTTAATTAATCTAGGTTAGTATATTAGAATGTGTGTAGATATGGATAAGGTGGGGAATAAAATATATATAACAATATAATTAATTACATGTAGAAAGAAATTGAAGATGCACATAATTATATTTTTTACTCATTCATTTAAATGTATCAAAGCATTGTCTCAAAATAAGAATGACGCTGAATTGAAAATAGTAGAAATATAAAATTTTGACCATTTAAAATATAGTTATGATTTATTATTGATAATGTTATCTTAAAAATAAATTTAATTTTGCAATTTTAACCATAAAAATGATGAATAATTGTCTATTTCTATTGGTAGAAAATAATATTACACATTCTCACAAAGGATAAGTGGATGAAAAAGATGACACACAAAAGTCCAAATGAGGAGAAATCTAGAGAAAAACCAAAGTTAAATCCTCTAACTATTGAGTTTTATACAACTAGAGGATGAAGTCAAAGAAAGCCTACCCATCGTGCAAGGCGAAATAATATAGTGACCAATAAAGTCTTGAAAATTTATTAATGCAAGTGCAATAATTTTTTTTTTTCATCTAAATGTACATGAGAAAAATCAAGTGATTTATTATCTTATTATAAAAATTAAAATCAATGTCAAGAGAACAATGACAAAAGATAGTCGCATTCCTATCTTCTCAAATGCTAGAGTGAATTTTTACTATTAAGACATGTCATGTTTAAACAAACTTGGTGGGGAATCTAAGAAAATTCACCGAGTTGGCCATATGCCTTATCCAAATAGATTTAGTTAGAAATCATGGTTGATGAATTCCACAGTGCCCAATAATCACTTGTATGCAAATACCTACCACATACAAGAGAAAAAACTACAAAAAAGAGAGTGCAAGAATAATTGGAGACAATTGCAAGAAGAATCAAAATTGATTTACCGTGCAAGAATGAGTAATTATAATGAGATCAATACTGTAATAAAGGAGATCAAAACCCTAAAGCAATCCCTAAAGGTTCAATGCATGAAATAAAATAATTATTAAATGCCTAAAAAAGCTTCCTAAATTTAGCTTAAGTGAAAAATAAAAGGGGACTTAATGAAATAATTTAAAATCAATAATGATTAAATTAACTAAATAAATAAATCCTTTTACTCTAACACCCCCCCTTAAGATGAATTTAGGGAGTAGCCAAAAAGCTAAGTGCATGAAAGTAGCTACATGCAAAAAATGCAACTACATGCAACAATGAAAATTTGGGTCCCGACAACAAGGCCTGATGAGGTACCCAATCACAACATGAAAATATCCGTAAAGTGGAGAAAAAGAGAAAACCTAGTGGAAAAAAACTCCTCTCAAAAAAGAGATGGAAAAATAAAGTACAAGTGCATCTCTATAGAGACTCTCTCAAGAACATGCAAGCCCCCATGAGAAAGGTTTGACACTCTAAATCCCCCCCAAAATGATAGAACCCATGTGTTAATACTCAAACCAATGTGTCTCCAATACAAAAAAAAAGGATATAGACAAATAAGAGGATACCCCTGAACAGGGGCTGAAACTGGAATTCCTAGATAATGCTAAAAGGAGAATGCATGATGATACTATAATGGAATCCCTAATGATGGTGGGATAAAAGATGTGCTAAATATATCATCAGAGAGGGAATGAACATCCTCTAAAATATACTTAATAACTAAAATAGGTGGCTCAATACATGGAGCTATAATGTCATGAAATGCTGAAGAAGAATCCTGCTAAACATAAGCAATCTCAATAGGAGGTGGATGTGTAGAAGTCACAACATTGGTCTTAGGAATAAGACACAAGTTAAAGTGACCTGAATGTTGGCAATATTGCATTATAACAGACAATGAAATATTGTTGACATTTCTTAAGGATATTGAGAATGTTGTTGATGATTCTAGATATAACTGATTAAAGATGTTTTACTGTCTTGATATTATTATTTTGTCATTGATGTCAAGAAATTGATTTTCTAATTCAGTATGATGTTGCCATATCTTGAGAAGTATGATATGAAGATTATAAAGATGCTGGTAAAAGACACAGGAAAGAATATGATGAATAAGGTATTCAATGGGCAACTACTACAGAGTTAGACAATGATGAGATCATGATGTTTTAGATTGTTTTAACATCATACATATGTTGTAAATTGTAAAGGTTAATATTATACTATGTTATCAAGCAAAGAACCTAGTTGGTAAACCATACGGAACCTAGTTGTTAAACCCTACGGAACCTAGTCGGTAAACCCTAAGGTTATCGCTATCGATTAATGAAGGTGGAATGTCTATCGAGTGAAGTTTAGTATTCACCGAGTTGTTACCAAGTTGTAACCGAGCTATAACATAATGCATTAAATGTTTACATGCGGTATCTAATGAAGGAAGTTGATGAGCTGGACCAGATTAAATGATTGGTGAGCCGAGGAAGAAGTTTGTTAATGAATCTAAGGCAATGGAAAGTCGGCATGAAGATCTACAGCTCAGATTGAATCACAATACCCTGGCACAAGTTCCAAGACTATTATGCAAGTTCCAAGGTGGGGTAAAACATTTTTAGATCCAAAGATGCACTGAACCTAGACAAGATTGAAGATCTGATGGCTATGATTGATCATGGGAAATGTGATCAAGGAGATTAAGTGGTTACCTAATTGTTTATAAATAGGAAACTGTTGATAAACAATAGATGCAGGCAAGTGTTTGCACAGGGATGCTACATAGTGATTAGCAAGCACAGAAGCTTGAAGACCTGTTAGAATAACAGAGTATAGAAGCGCAATAGATAGACAAGATTAGTTCTATGTCTAGATTGTATTGAACAAATAGGAATCTACTTTAGCATTGTAGATGTGAAGTTGCAGATAGATTTTGATTACTGTTATTTTGTGAAAGTGATAGAAAATCTCTTAACCGAGTGGACTTAATAGTCTTATATGTAAATCCTCTACCAAGGTGACATTCTGATTGAATGTTTGAAATCCTTTAACAAGGTCACTTCTAACAAAGTGAAGATCCTAACAGATCTAAGGGGAATCCCTTAACTGGGTCACATCTAGCAATGTGTTTGTAATCTTTAATAGGATTTTCTTTTAATCGAGCATACTCTAGAAGAGTATATTTTTTAGTGGGTCCAAAATCCCATAGTGGTTTTTCCCTATTTTGGTTTCCACATTAAATCTGGTGTTATGAGGTTTATATTGTTCATATGCTTTTGAGTTTGCATGATTAACAATTTTGGTTATATGACTGATATATATGTTATCGAGGTTGAATCTGATGTTTTTATGGATGATTAAGTTTGTATGATTCACCCCCCCCTCTCATCTTGTTGGCTATTGGACATGTACTTATATTAAGTATTAGAACTATCAATTGGTATCAGAGCTTTGGACTCTGGAAAGAAAGTTTAGAGGCACTTGAGTTAAAGATCCAAAGATGTATAAGAGGGATGCACTGAAGCTGAACAAGTCAAGTTTCTCTACATGGTAGAAAAGGATAAAGCTACATCTATCAGGAGTTGGAGAATATGCTGTATATTATCTGGAGAATGATTTTGCCACACCGAGCACCTATCCATTGACTATGGAAGAGATAAAGGTGAAGCAAGAACATATTCAAGCAATGATTGAAATAACATCTGCATTGACCAATTCAAAGTTTAATGATCTAGAAGGCTGCAATGATGCAAAGGCAATGTGGGATAAGCTCATATCAGTATATGGAGGAGATGAACATGTTCAAAGAGAAAAAGTAGATAGTCTGAGAGGACAACTTGAATCTATGACGATGAATTAAGGTGAGAACATAACTCAGTACAGTACAAGACTAAAGGAGATTGTCAATCAAATCAAAGGAGCAGGTGGAACTATTGAAGAAAAGGATATAACAAGTAAGTTGTTAAGAACCCTTCTACCAGCTTATACAATCTGAGTCTCTGCAATTAATGAATTGAGGTTTGTACCTAATATGCTAGTTTCTTTGGATGCTACTATTGTTCAGCTACATGCATTTGAGTTAAGTAATTTTGATAATAGTGGATCTTCGGTAAATAAAGTTGAATCTGCATTTAGTTCTTTTCATCTTGATGAATCTAATGATTACAATGAAAGAAAGTATAAGTACTTTGAAGGAGATCACAGTGGAGCAAGTGAAAGATTTTCGAAGAACATGGAAGAAGTACACAAACTGTATGAAGAAATCAAAAAGCAAGAAGAGTTTGAAGCACTATTAGCCAAAAGGTTACCAAGAGGCAAAGGTAAGTATAAAGGAAAACTACCTTTGAAATGTTTCAATTGTGATAAGATAGGACATATGGCTTCTAACTATCCTAACAAAGATTTTACTAAAAAGAGAGATTACCGAGATAACAAACAGAAAGATAACCATTACAGAGGACACCGAGACTTCAGAAGAAGAGATAGAAAGACATGCTTAATAGTTGATGAGGAATCTAATGATGATAAATTAGATGAGACTGATATAGAGGAAGTAGTTTATGTGGCTATCAAGGATGGCTCAGATGAAGAAAGGTATGAAGAAAAAGCCCTAATATCTCACATAAACACTAATGATTCTTGGATTATAGATAGTGGATTCTCACATCATATGACAGGAGATAAACACAAGTTTGTTATGTTAGAAGATTATGATGGAGGCTATGTTAGATTTGGTAATGATGCACCATGTCTGGTAAGAGGTAAAGGATCTATAACACTTCTTGATAATGCAAGATGCAATGATGTCTATTGGGTTGAAGGTTTGAAATACAATTTTTTGAGTGTAGCACAACTAAACAACATAGGATACCGAATAGAATTTTAGAAAGGAATTGTCAAAGTTCATGACAAGAATGGAAAGTTAGCTACTACCAGGACACAAACAAAAGGTAATACATTTCACCTTGACTCAACTCAGAATAAGTGTTTGCATGCAAAGATTGATGATACCTGGTTATGGCATAAAAGGTTTTGTCATGTAAATTTTGATAATCTGATCAAAATAAGTAAGAAGCACAGAGTAAGAGGTTTACTGAGTCTTGAAAAAACTAAGAATGCTATGTGCTGAGGATGCCAGATGGGTAAGATGACAAGATCAAGATTTACAAATAAGTCTTACACTTCTAAGGGAATTTTAGATCTAGAACACACCGATCTTTGTGGTCCTATGAAAGTTCAAAGTTATTATGGTG